>NC_042495.1:6433389-6434214 GCF_005508785.2 Acyrthosiphon pisum | reverse complement strand
TATTAAATTTTCAAGTATTTTGTCCCAGCTAATTTTTTTTTATCAACATTTATAAAAAAAAAATCAAAAAAAATCGATTATTTCAATTGCCTATAAATAGATTAAAAATTAGTGAAATATTTTGAAAATAAAACTATATAAAGAAAATGTCAATTTAAACAACAGGTAAAATTTTCAAGTGTCTACGACTCATACTTTTTGAATAATAACAAATATCAAAAATCGTTTGAGGCTAAACCGTTATTTAATGCGGTTTTGTAAAAATTTAAATTTCAAACACTCCTAAAAATTTTTTGTCTTAGTCCGGTTGAGTTTTTTTTACAGATATTTAAAGAAAAACTTATGGAGAACCTTGTATCAAATTTTAAAAGCTTAGTTATAAAAGAAAAAAATTTTACGATTTTTCAACCACAAAATTACTTGCAAATTTTCGCAATTTTGACATATTTCGTATAAATTTAAACTTTAAGCACTTATAAAAAAAAATTGTGACTAACGATTTTGGATTTTTTTTTATCACTGTGAGAACAACTTATAAGAAACCTTGTATTAAATTTTCAAAGTTTTCTATCCAACCAAAAATTTTTTATCGTTATTTTAAAAAAAAATACTTAGAAAAATTGAAAATTTCATTTGTCTATGAATAGCTCAAAAAAAGTCGAAACACTTTGAAAATTTAACCCTGTATAGACAACGCTAATATAAACATCTGTCGCAAATTTCAAGTGCTTACAATAATTATTTTTTGAGTTACAGTAAAATTAAGTTTTCGTTTTTGTCAAAAATTGGTTTTGCGTAAAAATTCGCGTTTTTCCGTTATTTTTT
>NC_042495.1:6432203-6433289 GCF_005508785.2 Acyrthosiphon pisum | reverse complement strand
AGACTTTTAATTTTTTTCATCTGCCATTGAAACAATATACTAGAAGCCTTCTATTAAATTTTCAAGCTTTTTTAACCAACAAATAATATTTTATTGATATTTATAGAAAAAAAAACTAATAAAAATGGAAACTGAAAATGTCCGTAAAGAGCTCAAAATAAGTCAAAATATTTTGAAAATTTTATCATGTATAGAAAATGGAAATATAAACAACCAGTGAAAATGTCATGTATCTACAGTCATTCGTTTTAAAGTTACACCAAAAACCAAAATCAATTTTCTCGAAAACAGATTTTGTGTAAAAATTCCCGTTTATCCTTAATTTTTATTTTCTTTTTCACGGCGCTTTTGAAAACTACTGTGAAATTTTTACTTTTTACCCCCCAAAGTACCAACTAGATTCTCTTTCCTATTAGAAAAGAAACTGTTGAAGAAAATCCAAGCACTTTTACTGTCTTAAAAGGTTATGACAGACACAAAAAAAATTTAAAAAATTTAAAAAAAAACACATCATTGTAAAATTAATACATTAATTATCTTTCCACTCAGAATCTAAAATGTAAATAATATAATTGTGTTTTTTTTTTATTGGTCTTAAACTCGACAAATTGTGTTTATTAAGAAATGAAATGTATGTATATACTCAGGAAAAGGACAGAAAAACAGTAGTTAAATAAATTTTTTTGGACCCCCCCCTTGAATAAATCCTGGTTGCGCCACTGAATAGCGTACCTACATATCTATAATACAGTAATACGATAATACGGTTATAACCTTATAACCTATAGGCTATAGGTAGTACCTACATAAATAATATTAATTAGAATAACTTGTAGAAATATAAAGATGCCCGGGAACTTAAGTAGGTATGCGTGTAACGTGTGATGTAGGAATAAGTACAAATAGGTACCTACGTAGGAATGTGATGATATTATGTATAACGACATGCGTTTAGTTTAGTGGGGCAGTGGGGCGGGTGTCTATGTATTTGAAAGCAATGATAAATTATTAGGCGTATTGCATTCTAAAAACGATTCTTAGAAGATCTGTTGACTGTTAGCACGAGCATGAATGACCGATGTCTGA
>NC_042495.1:6423419-6432103 GCF_005508785.2 Acyrthosiphon pisum | reverse complement strand
GTGCTACTTGGTGTATAGCACCCTGGGCCAGTCCACCCCTGGTTACTGATAGACAAAAGACATAATAATAATAATAATATGCATCTATTCTATCCAAAAATATCTTTACTATACACTATACAGTATATACACAGAATGTATGAACGGTAAAATGTAATGTGTTAACTATAAAAATATGTTTTTATTAAGTAGGTATGTTTTTGATACTGTAATGAATCTGTAATGAAAAACTGAAAACACTAGAAACGTTTTTTTAACGATTGGCCTGGAGGTGGGAAAAAAATTGGCCTCTTTAATTGTTTGCACACCTTAAAAAAAACTGAAATGGCGCCCCTGAAAAAAATGCGAACAAACGGTGTAAAATCAAAGTAAAATAAATGCTTGTAGTTTATAATCAGACATCGGTCATTCATGCTCGTGCTAACAGTCAACAGATCTTCTAAGAATCGTTTTTAGAATGCAATACGCCTAATAATTTATCATTGCTTTCAAATACATAGACACCCGCCCCACTGCCCCACTAAACTAAACGCATGTCGTTATACATAATATCATCACATTCCTACGTAGGTACCTATTTGTACTTATTCCTACATCACACGTTACACGCATACCTACTTAAGTTCCCGGGCATCTTTATATTTCTACAAGTTATTCTAATTAATATTATTTATGTAGGTACTACCTATAGCCTATAGGTTATAAGGTTATAACCGTATTATCGTATTACTGTATTATAGATATGTAGGTACGCTATTATATAATTGGTAATCGGTATGTTTAACTAGTATTTGTAATCATAATAATTTTACGGCAATAATGAGTGTATAAAGTTGTAAGACTAACAGTAGACACGTAACTACGGCCCGCGGGCCTTATCTGAATCGCCGACAAGTGTTTACTGGCCCGCTTTAACTGCAGTCTGCAACGAATAATTCAAAAATTAACAATTCATATTTTATAACATAATACGATAACTATTATAACTTAAATTAAATATTAACTTGATTATATTTTTCATTTTTCATTCAAATATGGAATCAATATTAAACAAAACTAGGTATAAAAAGGTGGGTAAGTGGATGGTGACATCTGATGTACAGTAGGTTACAAGTGGGTCACTGTATAATGGATAGTATTAAATTTGAATTCAATGATATAATATCACTGTATAAGAAAAACACATAGACCTAACCTATTATAGGTATACTTATCTATAGAATTAAAAAAAAAATTGACCTATAATAGGTATCAATAATAAATTCCAAATTAATCATATCACAATATCCATTAGGTAACGCGTTATACATCAACAACAAACCGTGGTACTATCATAGATATATAATAGTATACTTTAGAAGTTTCAAGTACCCACAAATAATATTATACAATCAAAACAAAATAACTAAAATAGTTATTCCAGGTTTTTTAATATGTACTTTTGTCCAAATTTGAACTTAAAATGACTATAAAAATAAACCGTGCTTATGTATTTTTTAGAATTTTTGGTAACAGAATTAAATATTTACGTAGAATCTTGTTTAAAATTTTCAATCATTGTAACAATGTATCAGGAGCCTTGTATTAATTTTTTACACTTTTTGGCCCAATAGATAAAACTTTATTGATATTTATAGAAAAAAAAACTAAAAAAATTGAAAACTTACAATGTCCGTAAACAGCTCAAAAAGAGTCAAATTATTTTCAAAATTTTATCGTATATAGAAAATGCTAATATAAACATTATATAAACATTCAGTGAAATTTTCAAGTTTCTACAGTCATTCGTTTTTTAATTACAACAAAATAAGAAAATCGTTACGTAAGAAATCGAGTGAATACCAAATGTTGTAAAAATTTGAATTTTAAACGATCATAAAAATTTAATTTGACTTTCTTATAGATATTTTTTGTTTGATAAAGGTAGAAAATCTTATAAGGAATCTTGTATTACATTTTAAAATCTTAGATTTAAAAAGAAAAATTTTTACGAATTCTTAACTCAAAATAATTTGCTAATTTTCGTGATTTTTCTATATTTTGTCAATTTTTGAACTTTAAATTTTAATTTAGAGTTTTTATATTTTTTAATAGACTTAGGAATGATAACATATTTTAACTGTTTATATTCATTGTCTGAATAATTAAAAATAAATAACATTGGAGTTACTACTAAACATATTTTAATAAAAAGATTATATATTATAATTTATGCGTTGATTAAGAAGATAAACAAATTGTTAATTTTAACACTCAATGAAAATCCTATAGTAAATTAAGAAAAC
Organism: Acyrthosiphon pisum; assembly: GCF_005508785.2. Classification (NCBI taxonomy): domain Eukaryota; kingdom Metazoa; phylum Arthropoda; class Insecta; order Hemiptera; family Aphididae; genus Acyrthosiphon; species Acyrthosiphon pisum. The sequence goes on along the minus strand of NC_042495.1, from coordinate 6,429,818 downwards.
TTATCTACTTAAATACATATGTTTAATACAATATTTAGTATAATATGTACGCACCAAAATATAAATAGGTAGATATTATAATATGACGTATGCCGTAATATATACCATATAAAAAACAAAATAAGTTTTAATTATTGTTATGCGTTTGAAATTTGAATATAATTAAATAATATGTTTCAAGATAAATAAAAAACACATTTTATTTATTTCAATTTATTGTAACCAGAACATGATATAATAAATAAACTGTAGTACAATATAGATGAGGCAAGGTTTTCCTAATTGTAAGTATAGTAAATGTACTCCGTTATAAATTTAGTCATTTACATTCATTAGTAACGATGGTTAATAACTAATAAACATATGTTATGTTATAGGGATCAACATTTCCGAAAAAATTTGGTTTCATTTATTATTTTCATTTAAAATTTCCGGAAAAAATTGTTTTGACGAAAAAATAACTAGTTTTTTTCCTGAAAAATTGAAAAATTGAATGAAAAATGGTTTTTTTCTCAAAAACTGAAAAAGTAATGAATAGTGGAAACAATCTAATAAATAATGATAGTATAAAATCATATTACATACATACTACATATACCATACTTAGTCTGTAGTGGATAAATCTAGAGGATTCTATACTTGATTTATAAATAATTATAATTTGTAATATTAACTACTAAAGTACTAACTATTAAGTATTTACTATGTAGTTATTTCTTATTAGTTATTAATATTATTTCATTTTTACCAACTCACTAAGTTTAAAAATAAAAAATCTATCAAATAATTACTCGTCATCACTCACCACTAGTCACTGTAAACCCATCAGCCAGTTACTATAATACCTTATTATTTATTTTTATTTTACAAAGATTATTTTAAATTTAAGGCGTAAATAAAATTTTTTTTTATTTTCCGAAAACTTCAGTTTTTTTTGGAAATCTATTATTGTAATATTCACAAATTTTCCACGTTTTCCGAGGCCTTTGGAAAAAAATACGGTTTTTTCCGAAATTTTCCCGAATTTTCCGGCATTTTGATACCTATTATGCTGTATTGACAGTTACCCAGATACCTCAGTCACGGTTGTTTTATTACCTTATTCATTTTTCCGATCCCTTACTCCATTTTGACAACCTGTAACGGGGGACACACTTAGTCGTTGAACCGTACCCGTGTGATGGGTTCTATAAACCGTTCTATAAACCGTTCAATCAATATTAGGTCCAATGACGCGGTACATCAGCAGACGCACATGAGTGAGAAACCATAATTCATATTCATATATATATATTCGTGGGACGTGTGCAACAAGTCATTCACTCAAAAAGACGCTCAGATAGTGGCACCACTGGCACACTATAGTGATTTTGCTATAGCAAACGCGCTTGGACTGTCTATTTAGTTGTAAATGATTTAAGGGCCAAATCCACAGAGGTTAAGTCAGGTTATCGCTGTTCAAGTAGTAGTATATATCGTTAATAAATAATAATATTGAATTGCAATTGGTTTTTCAATGTCTGCGAGTGTCTGCTGCTTTTTTGTTATTTGTTGATTTTTTTCCATTTAAATTATTTAATATATACGCTTGGTGATTGTACACTTTAAAAATATTGTCAAGTTAAAAATGATTGTAAGCTCATCACGCCATGTAATGTACAAGACAATGTTTTACGAAGGCTGAATTAAAGCTGAATTCAAAAAAATTATTTATGGCTGAGATATTAAGCATATTTTAATTTTTAACATCACGTCCAGGTAACCAAGGATGGCCTGGGAGAAAAATTTAGGCCGGGAAAATGTATTAGCCAGGCCAAATTTGTATGTCTACGTCATAGTTTTTTTTTTTTTTTGGGGGGGGGGGGGGTTATAATTATTTATTTACCTATCTAACTTTTTAGTTTTTATTATATGTTAGAAGACCACAAAAAAACAGTCCATAAATCAGTGTCAACATTTAAGTGTGACTGCCCATAAATATTTTCTAAATTAATATTATATAGAAGTGAAATTATGCATTTGAATAATGCACAATATTTGTTATTTTTAGAATCCACCTTGCTAACACTACTTGAAGTAAAATCAAAATTCGGGCTTTGATCCGACCGAAAAGTCTTTAAGATAAAAAAAAAAATAGAGTATGAAAAAATGTAAAGAGAGACTCATGCTCACGCAGTGCACGAAGTAGTCACATTCTCACGGACGATCAGACGAAGATCGAAGCATATATGGGTACGCAATAATAATAATGCGTTTATGCGTCCCAAAATATACCGATCTTAAATACCTAAGCAATTATTATTGCTATTAATAAAAATTAGTAAGTAGTAATAACTTATTGTATTAAGCGTGTTTGGTTAAATACATAATCACCTAGTCCTCATCGGTCACCACAAAATTCTTCGACAGTTTAAAACTCCAAAACAACCAGGTATACCTACTATGTTATAATATACTATACTATTTAATATTAGGATTTTCTTCTTGTAGTATTGCTTAGAATTAACACTAGTAATGCCGGATTGCACAAAACATTAAATTTATTTAATGAATCAATAGTGAGCTTATGGTCCCTTAAACAAGATTTAGTGGCCCATGATTGGTACATTAAATTTTTAGTGAACCATTAAATTTAATAAATTGTTTATGCAACCCAGCATAAGTATGTTTGTTTAGTATAAAGAAACACTAACTATTTAAAAAAATAATGTCATGCATCCGTCAGGCCAATAGCAAGTTCCAATAGGTCAGGCCACCGGGAACTTCCCGGTATCCCGGTGGGCCAGGCCGTCCCTGCAGGTAACCTTCGAAATAATGGACTAGCTGAAATATCTATGACATAACACATAAAATATGTATCAATTTTAAATTTATTGTTTTTTTCAACATTTTTATTATTGCCAATAATTAATAAAAATAATAAAAAAAATTACTTCCGAAAACGTTAATAATTTTTGAGAAAATGACTGTTAAAATTTAAAACAATCACCCTGTATACGTATGTAATATATTATATATTATACTACTGGCAGATAGAGGGCAGCGTAATAATAATTACTCCACCGAGGCTTTTCGTGTCAGTCATGACAACCGTCGTCGTGTTATTATTATATATAAATATAGCAGCAGCACACCTTCCTCAGCCGACGGTCGGGTCTCCGGCGGGACCAACCCCTGCATTGTTCCACACCAGTAGTGGTAGCGGTCGCAGCGTGGGGGTAAAGAGAGGGTGAAAGGAGCGATAAATAATTCATAGACACCGTCGAGTAGAGATGATGGCCTCAAGAGTTAGTGTGAGATAGTGCTATATAGGTATACTTATATACATAATATACCTTTTCGTATACATCTATAACGGCATATGACCTAACCGACTTTGTGGGTTGGTGATTTGATTACAAAGTTTGTAATCAATTTTTTTTTTTTAATTAGTAGATAATCACCCGTGACCAATGACGTGAAATAACTTAATAACCGTACACAATAAAATAACTTAATAACTTAAAATATACATTTTATTTAGGCGACTATTATTATTTATTATTATAGCATACATTAAATATTATCATTACTTATAACTTACACCGTCGTGATACACTGCGCAACCACGGAAAACTTTTTTGAGTTTAAGTTTATAATTGTTAGTATAATATAGGTACTAACTATAGTTAAGACAACACTTTATTTTTTAATTTTGTCGGACAAACTGTAAGTTTGGTTTCTATTTATTATAATGAATTCAATGAAACGTCTTATTTTTGTTTCCTAGCATGGATACTGAATATATTAGGTCTTATCGATTTTAACGGCCTACATTGTACGGTAAATTGTAAAATATTTAAACTAAATATACATTGTAATTTGTATAGCTAACTTAAATAGTGTCTTATTATGTTCTCGTCATAGTCGTATGGTCTGTTGTCACTGACAATATTTTAACATTAGCCAGGCATTGAACATTCGGTCGGTTAGGAACACTTGTATGCGTGGTAAGGTTTTTGGACACTACGAACGGGTGATCACCCATCCGAGAACTAGTGACAACAGCCGTTGCTTACTCTCCATCACGTCGCGTGATTGATTTCAGCCTCTGCGCCGCGCCGTGCACAGTTATAATATTATATTATACTTATTGTAATAAAAATTGTTCATAATAATTATAAATGTCAATGTATTATAAACTTAAATGTAATGTTATTACAGCAATAATTAATTGAATAAAAAAATATATATTATTATTATTATTAGGTATTATTATTATATCAGTGCATTTTCTTGTTTTTAGCCTAATTGAACTAACAATACAAAACATACAAACACATACATTTTATTTGAAAACATAATTATAATACCAGCAAAACATGTATTACATACACATACCTACCTAATAGGAATTTATGAAATAAACGGTTCATATCCCCATTCCGCCACAAAGTTTATGTATCTAAAATATTATATTATCGCCATAATTGGTAAAATTGAAGTAGCTATACCAATTAAACAATTTTTAATTTTTCTATATATAATCTATTTATTGTACTAAATTGTATCATTGTAAATTGGGCGAAAGCCCGTGTTGTATTATAAAATAAATAAAATACCCAAGTACCTACCATATTATAGTGTAGTAGAAAACTTACGAGTATAATATTAAAAAAATGTAAACGTAATAGTTTTGAAAACAGAATATAATTTAAATTCCTGATTATAGGAATAGGTCATTGTTGGTACCCAGATTAAGTAGCAATTAGATTTTAACATAATATTGTCACATTTTTTTCAATCATAGATGGTGGATTATTTATTCGGACTCATTAATTATTAACATTCAATACCTAGTAATAATATCCTAGATTACGGTTTTGTATTTTGTCTGGGGAGAACTTACTATTATATCGGTGTCGATTTTCCAATAAACATAATTAAATTTTTCAATTTAAATTATCATCAATCACAAAATGATTGAGTGACTCATTCAAATTCATATTCACGTTTGTATATCAACAGGCTTTAGCACATTATAATATTATGTTTTTAGTACGTAAAATTGTTTTTTGAAAACTAAAAAAATAAATATTGGTTAATGGATAAGGCGTATGACATGCTATAGTATTATTTGTTGCTTTTATTACAAACATAATATAACCCAGTAACTATTATTTTTTTTGTTATATATATATATAAGTATATAACTTATGTACTTGTTCGTAATAATATTATTTACTAATCGAATGAAATGCTGAAACTGAATCTCTTTTAAATACACTATTGACATTTTACGAGGCCTCATATACAATTTTAAACTTATTTTAAAATATTAGTGTGTTAATTTTATTACTCGATATAGTTTTAAATTTTTTTTAGTTTCTTTAACGTTAAATGTTGTAAGCTATGTTGTAAATTATATGTGTTGAGATGGCGTCTCAACACATATAATTGTTAATTAATAAACAAATTAAATTTAAAAATAATTTTAAAAAAAAATCGTAAATCAAAATCACTTTTACAATTATTACTATTGACAAGTATATAAAATTATTTTCATATCTAAGTTGTAATCAAATATGGAAGTGTAAGACTCTCAAACTGTTTGGTAAAAAAAGCAGATTAAAAAAATGTCAACAAAATAAGGAGCATAGACACGATTGAACTGTCAAATTTATCGAGACCAATTTCAATAAGCTTAAATGCTTAGTATAACGCGTAACGTTTCCCCCTTAAAATGATTGACATCCGTCAAATTTATTAGTCTGCACTAAAATTTGTAATAGTGATAGAGCTTCAGAAACGTTTCTTAATGTATACATAATATGGGAAATGTAAATATTTCAAGTGCATATTGATGAGAATGCACTAGTGTGCCAACTTTTTAGTTATCTAGGTATATTATTTATTGAACTATTTGAACTACCTACCTGTAGATAAAAACTAACAGAAAATTAAAAACAAACAATTACACAATATTACACAATATCATAATATAAAATATCCAAGGTTATTTTCATTCTATAATTATTAATAAAAATGTAAGTATACTTGAATCACTTCTAAGTTGATTTAATTTTGAAATAATATTGAAAATTGCTATATTTTTAGCAAATAATAAGACGTTATAGCTTTGATTATATTAAATTCATAAATTATGAATTTTGGGTCCTGTGAGGAAATTAATATTTTGAGTTAATTTTAATGTATTCTGCGTCGTTGGTGAATCACAATACCTATTTTATTGAAAAAGCTATCCATGAAAATAATTTTTCGTTTAAAATTGTAAGAAGAAATAGCAAGTATATACAATACCGTGACTTAACGAAAACAATATTTAATCATATACTATTATTGGCATGCTCAGAACAGAGTATAGAAATTATATTGAATGACAAGTATTTTTATTTTTAA
>NC_042495.1:6422567-6423319 GCF_005508785.2 Acyrthosiphon pisum | reverse complement strand
ATGTTTACTCTAATTTTACATTTTTAATATATCATTTTTTACGTTTATCATCTTTGTTAAAATATAATATTATACTCTTTAATATTAAATTCAAATATATTTTGTATATTATTCTAATATTATAGGTATATTGAACCATTGGATAGCAAATGGTAGAAGCAACTAATAGCATAAAAAAACTATATGTATACAAAGTAAATTTAATTTTTTTTATAACGCATAATATTTGCACTAACTTTTTTGCGTATATTGGATCTAGATCTGGATTAAGAAATCTTTATTGTTAGGTTAAGCTTATAGTATGGAACTACTCAGCTTCCCCCGGTGCAATTGTCGATATGTAAATGGACTTATCGTAAAAATAGATTAAATATTTAGATTAAAATTTTTTTTTGTGTTCAGAAAGATGATTTAAGGAATAGTGGGATATTTAAACTTACTACAGTTAATATTTCATTTAATCAAACAAAATAAATAAAATGGTTTCATAAAAAATGGTTATTTTTCGTTTAAATATTCAAATTTTGAATTTCAAATGCATATAAAAATAAAAAAGGCGGGTAAGTCGTGGATGTCGCTCTGCTGTACAGTAGGTTACAAGTGGGTTACTGTAATGGATGGAATTAAATTTGAATCCAATGATATTATATCATTGTATACGAAAAACGATTCTGAACGGAGATGATTTGTCAGTCTAGGATATATTATTTTTAAAGAAAAACTTATGGAGAACCTTGTACCAAATTTAAAAA
>NC_042495.1:6417204-6420870 GCF_005508785.2 Acyrthosiphon pisum | reverse complement strand
GTTATATCTCATCAACGGATTAATGAAAAATGAAAATTTAAACGTGATAATTCATAAAAAAAATAGCTTTATTAATTTATGAAATTAAAAGTATAGGTTACCATTTGAAAATCAGAAGTTGATAGTGTTTTTCCTAATAAATATGAGGGTGAAAAATATAAAAAAATTATATAATTCTAGAACAGCGTAGATCTAAAATTTTGAAAAAAAAAAAATTTGAAAAAAGTGAATACTTTTTGAGATAATGCGTGTTTTACGCTTAATCAATCACCCTGTATACTGCTCTGCTGTAGGTGTTGAGTGGGTCACAGTCTTGGCTGTGCTCAGAATCGACTACAATGGAATAACTACATAATATCATCGACCCCGAACCCGATAGGTCAAATATAATAATTATTATAGCATGGAAAATGGAGTATATTGGTTGTGGCTGAAAAAAAATGTAACATTTTGTAAAAATGGATTATATTTTCTACATTAATTTAATAATTAAAAATAAACATTTTTTTTTTTATTAGTTTAATGGAAAATCTACAACAATGGTGGCTTTTAATTACACTATTAACGAGTTAATACTATTAGTAAAATTATAAAAGGATATTTATACGATAATTATCAATAATTATTACGACGGACCTTTTAAAACCATATTTTGGAGTAAAAGATAAAAAAAAACAGTGGCCGCATGAATCATGCTGCAATTCATTAGATAAGGCATCGAATTATTATTACATTATTATTTTATAAGAAGATAAAAAAATTAATTAGTTTGCGTTCAACCTAATTATTCGTATAATCAATAAAGCTCAATTAAAAATGTATATAGTTTTATAGTATTCAACTTTTGAAAAACTTCATGATGTTTTCTTTTTGTTAATTATATGTAATAATAATAGAATCCCAATACACAACAATACTCATGCGTATAATATTATATTATTGCTATTGTCATTTTTGTCTATAATTCCATATTGAATTTTTTATTTCAATTTGAATATAATATATTATGGTTTTTAAGATTTACTCAGTAAATAATATTAAAGTACTTTTGTGATGTGCTATTATTTATTGTAAGATAAATATTTTAAAATAACATGTTATTTAGTGCACTATGTTATTTCTATAAAAAGTATCTATCCATCCTATACCTACTCTATTTGTTTTTTTTACGAACGTAAAAAATCAAATTACTTTTTAACAAATGTTTTACATTAGTCTAACGACGTAATTGTATAAATTGTGTACTATATGAGGAGTCCGAGTTAATGTCAAATTTCAAATCATCAAAAATAAATGGGTAAACGGATTAAATATTTAAAAACGAATTATATTCAAATAATTAATTATTTATTTGGCAAGACAATAATTTAGAACACTGTGCTACTTATATATTTTATACTATCAACATTTCATTAATATATGTAAATGCTAGTAGGTACTCCCATTTTCATAATATTTTTAAAAATCTGTTATTTTCATTTTATATTTGAGTTTCTCGAGACGTATATTATTTTTCACAATGTATTTGTAAATTTGATGCTAGGGAAAATCAACTGAATCGTTATTATTTTGTAAATTGTCTATTATTTTTCACAATATTTTTTGATAAGTTGGAATGTATTTCAATTCTTATTTTACTGTCTCTTCAATTTCATCTCGATGAACAATTTCTTTCACTACCTTCACTTTCTTAGTCCTTCGCTACCAGTTCAGTATTAAGAGGTTACGAATTCTAGGTATGTGTATTTTTACCGAGGAAGTAAAAAGTGTCTACCATTAAAAATGTGTCCACTTTTAAGTGGTGTCCATTATTATAATAGAAGTTTCACTGTAGGTACTTATATTATGGTAAACGATTTTAACTTGACGCCAAGCGTTGTGCGTATACCGAAATGAAACGTCCAAATGCCATGAACTTTAGGCGAAGACTGCCATTCCTGGGGGCTAAAAAAAATAATATTGCTTTCAACGTTTCAGCGACACTCGGTTGCGAAAAATGTGTTCGACCGGAACGCGAAAAGGGAAGGAAAAATAGTGTTATTATAGGTCACAACTGCCGTCTGCCGTATATGTATACCACACCTATATATATGTATATATATATATATATATATAATATATAAAAACCAAACGAAAATGAACAATAATAATAATAAATATCAACCAAAAATCGATAAATTATATACGGACGGTGGGGGTATATATTTTCATCTCTTAATTCCGAACGGACGTTCGTGAGTTGGAAAGTATTGACTGCGATTCGAAACAAAGCCAGTGGTGCGGCAACAAACGACAAAGAGCGAGTATCCATTATTGTTTGCAACTGCAGTATAGCCACTGTTGCAACGGGCGGCGGTGAGGGAGGGAGGTTTAGAGGAGCATTTGTCTCCATAAATTAATGATTCAACTTGTTTCGAAAAGTGTGTGGAATGAACAGGGAATAAATATATATATATATATATTATAGAAAAAAGTAAAAATACCCTTTCTGTATAATCGCGCGGACGCGACCTGGGCGCGAGTTTTGGAAATACTCGTCTTTCCGTCGAGTTCCGACCGGAATTTTCACATAAATAAAACTTCTTGACCGTCTGAATAAATTATACGGAATGTTTATATATATATTATATAAGTATTGCGGAAGGCGAGTGGGAGGAGGAAAAAAGTTTACCACGACGATAATATATATATATGTATGTGTGTGTGTGTGTGGTATGTGTTTGTGTGACCATAAATCACTGTAAAGTGGACGTTTTTTTCGTATTTATTATATATAATATATTACTCTTATTTTTTTTTTTACAGACGGAGAAAATCCGTAGTTGCCGACGGCATATGAAACTGTATCTGGTCGCACGATAGCGCCTCGAGCCGACGATGTGAACGTCTCGGGGCCCCGACTAACCGCATATATACGTACCGCGCGCTGCAGCTCGCCACCGATGTGGTGCGAACCATTTGAAAAGTGTGAAGTGCGAGTATAAATCGAAGGAGATGGTATCGCAGGTTTCCCGGGCAATTTCCTGTGCTGAGGCAGAGAAAACAAAACCCGAGAATCGAGATGGAGTTCGCTTAATGTTATTATCAGCGCAGGTTTTGCGGTGGTGTGGAAAAAAACTAACACGCTGTATACCTACGCATATTTCAGAATGCATCAGGTGTAATATAGCGAAAGCGACAATGGAAGGCGTGACCATATTACGGGAAAACGGCGAGGGACCGACCTCGGGGTGGACTCGGTCATCGGAAAAATTTTGAAGAGCAGTCAGGTTAGAAACCCCCCCCCCCCCAACCAATAAAAAAAACGATGGTTATTTGCAGTTATTATTGTTGAACAGTTTGTAAACAGCACCACACGGTTGTTGATTGTTAGCTCGGTTGGGCTTATTCATTGTCATGTTCATGTTAGCAAAAAGCAGTCGGTGGCAGACGAAGGTTTTGATTAATTTGCGATGATATTGTGTACGTTCACGTCACTTCTTAATGAATATGAAACACAGAGTATGTCATCATTGCGTAGACGACCGGTATAATCTCGATATACATTGCGACAGTAAATTATTTTAGCTTTAAGGTGTACATGTGTAAATATAGTTACCTACTTATACATATTATAAGTTCATTGATACGTGATTTTTTGGTGTGTGGTGAGTACAAAAGTAGTTT
>NC_042495.1:6301947-6417104 GCF_005508785.2 Acyrthosiphon pisum | reverse complement strand
CAATTGAGTTCAAATCCCGATATATTATGTTGGTGTCATAAAATCAATAAGTTAACAACAGTAAAATTTTTTAGTAATTTAGTAGTTTATAATTTTAAGTTTTCTCAGTCATTAGAACCAAGTTCAACCGTTTTCACTCAAGTTTTTTTATTCCTGCTAACTTCTTCGAAGCTATTTTGTAATTACCAAGTATTTGACCATATAGGTAACTCAATGTTGTGTATTTCTAACAACAAATACAAAAGGTATAAGTCATCTCACTCTAAATTATTCGTTAAAAATAAGTTGCTAAGTCTAAGTTGAACATTGACTGAACTAATTCTTAAATATTGGTTGTTACAAATACAAAATTTGTAAGATCACTCTTTTTACTGAATCATAGACAAATTTTCGCTAGTACATTTTTATACATTTATTTAATTAATTATAAATTACTTTTTTTATTTTTAACCAGCAGAATAAGGATAATTTTTAGATTGTTTTAAGTAGAAAATAAATACATCTAGTATATAAATAGATAAATACTCCGTCTATTAAATATGTATGCATATCCACCGTTATGGACACTGGACAGTGCAATATTAGCAGACATCGATCCAACCCAAACAACAAATTTGTTGCTAAATTTTTGGACATTGTTAAAAAACTTTCAAAATGTATCGAACTTTATTTTCACCTGTGGGCTAATTTGAACTTAAGTTTTGAAAAGTCCACAACACCATCGCAACTGTTCGTTGGGACATTTTTTTTTAAGCCATTTAAAATGATATGTTGTTCGATTAAGTTTAAAATCTCTATGAAGAATTTCTAATTTATTTTTAAGTGAAATTGAGAGATGAGCGAGACTTACTAATTTTAAATTTGTGTCAAAAATACTTGAGTAAAATACTTACAAATTTTCACGGAATTTTTGCACTATCTAAAACTTGAAAACCACGAAACAGCTAATTTTCAAAGTAGGTATAGTTGGCCGAAAAATATACAAATTGTCAAATATTGTGCTTACAATTAATACAAATTAATGACTTGTAACTATTGAGAATAAAAAATAAAAAAATTCAAATAAAAAATGTTTAACTCTAAAATAGGTCAGTTGCAGTTTAGATTTATTTGTTACCTCTTGTAGTAATTATTTATTGTTAACTATAAGCATGAGCAATAGGTAATAATATGTATAATATAGTACAGTTAGACCTGATGGGCCATAGTATACACGCTTGTGTAAAATGTATACAATAAGTTTTATCCCTCAGCCCACTAAAAAGGTGTTTCTATGGTGATTCTAAAACAATTTTTTTGTAGAGATTAAAAAAAGTATTAAACAAATGTATGTAAATGGTTAGGTATATTATAGTTTCCGATCTCAGTATATTATATATAATAAATTAATACAGAGTTGTTTTAAAGAGAAGACCATGCAAAATCGCGTTGTGCAAAATCGACACGTTTTACGAGTATATTTGCTAATGTAATAAATTATTGTACTTATTAATAATTTGTGATGGGCGAAGGGAATTTAAGTTTTGTTCGAAACGTCCTACATAAACCGGAAGTTCGTAAGTATGCCAACTGGATAACTTTTAACGAACAGTAGTGGGTACTACACTTAAATCAAATACTGTTATATAGAGATGAAAATAATTTTATACCTCCTAAGTTCCACTTACTAGGCCCAATGATAACCAATATACTTCAAGGGAAATCACCCCCCCCCCCCCCCCCCATCAACAATTTTTAACCCGAAAATAATTGTATTGTTATTACTTAGGCATTATTTATTACATAGGTATAATATACAAACATTTTGATCAAACAATTTTGGTAAGCCTTTTTCTAAACAAAATAAAATTATTTTTCAAGTTATATTAAGAGTTTAATGTGATAATTAACAAAAAAAAAAAAGATTGTGATTGTAAATCTTCCAATAATTTTTTTTTATCGTTTTAAACGTAAACAAATTTTTTCCTTATGTATAGAAAAATCTACATATTATTCTACAGACTATACTACGATCAAACAATTCTATACAATTATTAAACGTTATACCTACCTATACGGCTATACCTATCTACTTAACATTTTTTTCATTATTACCTAATTATGATATCATCAAATTGCGTTATATTATAACTAGAACAATTATTTTAGCCTTTGTACAAAAAGGCTTAAGCAATTGTGTGATCAAAAGTTATTGTGCTAGTGAAAAATTTCAGTTGGTCAGAGGCTGTAGTGTAACGTTTTCCCGAAAGCGTGCGCAGTAATTGATGAACGTGTAAGCGGAACTTTGAGGATAAAACTTTTTTCATCTTCCTGTAAAAGTGGGCTCAGAAGCTCCAATTAAATCTACTACTGTATTTGATTATAATACCTAATATTATACGCGTCTGTTATTCGATAAATGCAAAACAACTTGCAACACGGAAATCCTGAAACTATTTATGGTTCTTAAACGATTTTGGGAGATATATAATCACATTTTTTTTTTCAAGAATATATTCGGCCCCATTGAAAATATTTGTTTGCGGGCCCATGTATAGATATTTTTGGTTTCAATTGGTATAAAAGTAATATTAAAAATATCTGTGGTAATATATTTTTAAAATTATTATTGTTATTATTATCAATATAAAGATTCTGGCCTTTTTGAACTAGTTATACATACATAATTATTATAATCGTAGATATTCTGTCATGTCGGAATTTTATATTATGATGTTACTTGTGTGTTAAGGGTTATATAAAGATGACAACAATCGTTACACCATGGTATATAATTTCTAAACCTTTTTTTCGTTGTTTGTTCCTGTGTCTAAGTTCGAAATTCGAATAGCTGTACCATTTGCAAATTGCTTAGCTTCCTCACTTTCACAATTCTTAACAAGTTCTATACATAAGTCCTTTCTTCATAATTCATTTTGTCCTCCTGAGCTTAAGGCAATAATAGTTATGTTGTAAGATGCTCGTTTTTAGCCATATTACGATTTTTATATTTATTTTTTTTATACGGCCGCGCGTTAGGGGCCGGAGTGGCGCAGTGGTCACACAGTTGGCTTACGACTCACACAGTCATCGGTTCGATTCATAGCAAAGTGCAAAAAATGTGTGTGATTCTACGCAGTCACCATTTTCCCGTGCTGTCGTCCGATTGCGTCATCCGGTTTCCAACTAGGTCCCACTCCACTGGGAGTGAAGACCGCACATGTCTCCTCTTGGAGAAGGGGGGTAGTATCATGCATATAGTGATATATACATAGATAAATAGATCACATGATCTCCCTACTACCCACTTGTGATCAGTGGCGGATCTATGGGGGGGGCGACGTGGCGATCACCCCCCCCTTGGGCTTTTTTTTTTTATTACACATTTATTTAATATTTTCGATATATAGATTTACACATTACGCAATAAATTTTTATAAATTAATAATTATTAATTATTATTATCTTTTTTTCTAGCATGTTTCATGATAACAATGATAACAATGTTATCAGACAATGACATGTTTATTTATACCATAGATTTATATTATTAATAATATAAATCTATGATTTATACATAGAAATTGTCTGCGATAGTGTGATTATTTTTCTCACTTTTATGATAATAATATTTGTAATTAGTAATTACTGTTTGGTGATTTTTATGAATATTGAATATTTCGGTTTTGTTTTAATTTGTTAAATTCATCGATCAGTATGAAACGAATAAGTGATTATTTTCGTAGTGACAAGGATTTACACAGTTCCCAAAAAAAAACAAAAATTGAAAATACCGATACTGGTAAGCACCATGATAGTATGATATTTATTATTATTAAAATTAAAATTCGAAATTCGCCTCCCCTTTAACCAAGCTTCAGATCCGCCCCTGCTTGTGATAAGCATTGACAAAGACCTTGAGGTCGTTTCAATGAACAAATATAGAAAAAAAAAAAAATACGGCCGCGCATATAAACCAATAGCTAGTCTACACACAATTTGTACAACGTTTTAATTCTAAATACCTAACGTAAAACAAAATATTTTTTCAAATGCAAACTCTATACTTACCTAAGGGTTTTTACTCTGCGACCGTTTATACCACGGTATAAAGACAATATTATGACTTATATTAAATATAAGGTACTATCGTGTGACCGAAGACGACGAAAGATGTACAAGTTTCGATATTATGTGAAAATATGTTTAGATTATGTATTATTCATATTATGCATAATAAATATCGTTTATATAACTTAGTCTGATATTAGTAAATAATCTATACAATAAAAGCAAGTCCAGATTTGGTGTCACGGGTTGGCTTCGAAACGGCTTGACCGATTTGGCTGATTTTTTTTTGTTATGTTCGTAATTGTCAGGACAAGGTTATTCTTATGAAAGAGAATTTTAGGAAATCTACCGGAAAAGTAGGAAATCTGGATGTCAAAAATACAACAGTGACGCTATCTGTATAGGAAAAAAATAAATAATAAATAATAATATATTTTTGTTTATTTTAAGGTTGCTATTGGTTATGATTGTTGCTGTTTTAATTGTTAATTTTTAAGAATTTTATTAAATTATACACTTACGTACCAACGGCTATAGCCTATAATATGACATAAGCACCAATGGTGCAAAAATGGCATACTTTTAATTCGCGCCAAAATTAATATTTTATATAAAATAGTTATTTAAAAATGTTAATCTTATAAAAAATTGTCAATAAATATAATAGAAATTAATAAATTATAATTTTAATAAATCGGTTGATTTTTTCGATCTTATGAAAAATGTCAATAATAAATTGATGAAATATAATGTATAGTTTTAAATGTACCTAATATCTATTAAGCGTGGCACACGAGTATCTAGGATTTTTTGCGTTTTCGTACTATACGATTTTGGCACTTTCGTACTATACAACTTTTTGTTTCTTATCTCATTTTGGCGCTTATGTCTTCCACCAGTACAAACAGCTCGGGGTCCGCGATCTACCGCAGGTAGATCGCCTACCTGATAATAAACTGCTCCGAATCTCACGGGTTAACGCCGGTCGAAATGGCTATTCGTTAAAATATAATATTATTTACACTTCAAAAGATATTGCTTCCGCATCATATTACACTCTGAAGGAGTTGAACAATCAGAATTTTTTTCCAGGTAACGGAAAAGTTAAGATAAGTTTTAACAGTTTTACACCACTCTGCATACAATTCAATTACTGTTCATATAAAAAAGAAACGTTGCAAGATAGATAGACAGGATTTATGGAGCCACGAAACAGCCCCAGAATTTACAAACAACTATCCACAGGGGCGGAGCACGCGAATGACAGCTAGTAATATAATATATCGTATAACACGTATTCAAAAATAAATACTGGGAAATACCTGGCAGGACAGTTATTATTTAAAATAAGGTGATTATTTTAAAGGTAAACGTTAATTTTCTCGAAAAATGTTAGAATTTTACTGTGTACCATGACTCCAGTGCAACCTTCATTTAAATGTTAAAAAAATAATTGTTTTTGTTTTGTATTGAAATTCGCTGATAATAAAGATAAATAATTTGTTTTAATATCAGTACTTCAATGTAATTTAATGCCAATCATAACTCGAATGAATTGGTGTATAGTTGAATTTTTGTTTTAGCTTCTATCAAAGCGCTGCAATATTTAAATAATTAATAATCGTAATTGTGAACATTTTCGATGTGTAGCAATCAGTTGAACAAACACACTTTAATAATTATAGTTTACACACAAACTAAACGGATTTCAGTATATGCTCCCGTTTACGCGATGTGGTTTCAAGTATCGTTTGGTAGGTACCTACCTATTTAGATAAAATAATATGTGCACTGTCATTGGCCATCGCCGTTGCGTCACATATTATAATGTATACGTTTAATTTCATCAGCCCCATTTAATATCAATTGCACTGTTCAATGTGTCGTTTGATAAAATTCAAACTCACGTAGGTACAGGGTGATTCATCGTGTTTCACTCAACCACATTCCCCCTTCTAATTACGAATTTAAATTCTGTTTTTGAGAATTTTCAAGTATATAACTATCAAGTACCTACCATATTATTTTTAAATTCTTCAATTTGTTTACGTAATAGATTTGGGAATTACATGTTAAGTTATCAAAAAAAATTATTTTCGAAGAAAATCGCACATTTTTCAAGTAACGTTTGGTAAGCAGATAATTTTTTTTTCAATTTTGCGATCCATCTAAATCAAAATTTGAACGTGTACCTACTCAGTTCTAGGGGAGAATCACCCTGTATACACATTACATATATAATATATTGAAATAACGATTATTCATCAAGTGCAAATTTATGTACGTATAATATATATATATTATACAGCGTAGACGGCTGCGGAGTAATATATTACGTACATGATTAATGACACGGAATGGATTCGTTCGGAGTATTTGGTTTTGACTTAAAACGACTTTATGTGTGCAGTAAATAATAGCTGCCTGCGATCTCAGCGATCGAATACACTATAATATTATCATATGCGCTAATATTTAATGCATTTTTATTTATTTTTACTAAAATATATTTATTATATTATCATATGATATTGTAATTCACATAAAACCGTTAAAAAGAAAATAACAATAATAATATTAATAATAAATAGTTGAGGTACAGTATATTATTATGATCTACGATAATTTTGGTTTGATAGAACCTATTTATCGCAATGTATGTAATTTAAAGGTATGGGGACATACAACCACACCTGAATCCCCGACGACCACAGGTTATTATGAAAGAAATTATTAGAAAATTATGAACTTATATCGATGAAAATTATGAAGAATATTTACTTGTAAATATTATAACTTGCCTATAAAGACCGTGGGCATTTAGTTTATGCGTTGATGACATTACAATAATTGTGATGAACGCAGACTTTTTTAACATGGATATTTAATGTGACAGCGAAACACTATAGGTACACTTACTATTATCAAAACAGAAATTGAGACATGTCCCATAATTCATAGTGCAGAATGGAAAGCATACAACTGTTAACATCATGGATTTACATGCATAAAACTGCAAACGATGAAATATATTGCATTGATCCGTGGTTTCTCAAGTAAATACTTAGACAAAAAATTGTAATATAAAATACTTATTATCTATATACGACATCTAGGGGTAATGATGGCGTTCTGTCCATACCAGAGAAGATACTTTATAGTTTATACAAAGGTACTGACTAGAAGATTATCTTTGAAGTCCTAAAAGAAACTTTTGGTGGGTACCTATATACGAAAACAATTATTATACTGGTCACGACAAGTTTCAAAATGGAACACCTAAGCAAGGTTAGTAGATAATTAAAATATATTTTGTAGATCATAATATATTATATTATTAGAACACTAACAAAAATAATATAATATCATATCGAGTCATATTAAACTTCCGTTTTGATGCGGTAGAAACGCATTATAACATTATTGGCGGTAGTTGCCTACAGCTGTAGTGGTGGTTACTGGTTACCTACAGCGGTGGCGGTGGCGACCGGTTGGTTTATCATCGCGGGCGGCAGAAAATCCTATAAATGCGTGTGCACTTGTACAAATACCACGCGGAATACGGTTTCGAACGAGGGAGTTTCAAAAGTCAACATAGGTATAATAGGTTTTTTCTTCTTGTTTCCATATAAAAGAGATAAACACGCAAACAACCAATTATTGCTATACGTTCACTTTGCAGTGCGCTTTTTTTTTACCCTTATCGTAAAATAAACAAATATTCATATTTATAAACGTTAAAACGAACAACAAAATCGACCGAGCTGCTCATTATAATATTACATATCATATTATTATTATAATATTGTTTATAACAGTCATGAGATTTATAATCCATTAGTCTAGGCAAGATACAATAATTCAGTAAAACCGTCGCGACCGGAAGAAGAAAACGATTAAACCATGAAGCGACTACGATTCACTTAATATATATCATCCGACTGCACATCGTGATATTCAATTTAAATATAATTTGTGTTTGTTCTAATAGAACAGAATATTATGTATTATAATTATCACAGACGTCGTGTCGTCCGTGGGTACAATTGTGTCGCGCAAAAGTGAAAACAATATTTCGATAGCAAGGAGGGGTATCTAATTATAAGTTATAAATTATAATCATATAAACCCCTATGTAATATGATTACTATGCTAAAAAACAAGATCCCACAAGTAAAATTACCCGTATGCTCTAAAGACGTTGAAAATGCTATCGAAAACAATCCATTCAAAAGTATTTTGTTTATAACATAACTTTTAATTAGACAGCTTAACAATATGCATTACCTACCTAACGATATTCTTCTTCGTTTTTTTTTCTCCTAGACAATTATTGAGAATATATTGGACTATAAAAAAGGCTTGATTTTTAAATTTTTCCAAAAACGTTCTTAAAATGTCTCATATTAATTCCTTTATAAACGCTTGCTTTGACATTATCTTAATTACAATGTTTATTTCTGCAACGACTAACAGAAATACCTATAAATTATACCTCGACCCGACGACACAAAAATTATTATAATACCCACATTAATATCATATTCTGTTCAACGTCGTTTTTATTTCATAATGCATAAAATGCACAGCCCCCGGGGCCGATAGTGATGCGTCTAGTAACGTACAAAAAACACACGAGTCTGTATTCCGCATTTGCACTGTAGTGTAGGTACGATCTATTAAAGAAAAAATGTAGACGACTCCGGTGTGTTGTATACTGGCAAAATATCGACTAAACGCAAGCTTTCACACAACAATAATAATATGATATTACAAACACACACACACGCCGTCCTGCAATAATTCGTCTGACGTATAATAATATCGTTTTTGGACGTTGTAGGTATAATAATATATGTAACAGGGTTGGAGCGGGCGCGACCCAGTGGTAGGGGTGGTTCGGGGATGAAAAGACATCAAGCCCGCGTCGTTTGACACGGGTTTCCCTGAGGGTAGGGAAATATGACTTGTATTATAATGATATATATACGCAAGTGTATAATAATAATAATATGTGAAAAGTATAATGCGATATTATAGGTATATATTAAAAAAAAAGGAAAACGAACGACGAAAGAAAGAAAGTCGGGAGCGTATGCACCTCCGTATTATATATATATGATATAATAATATATTATATAAATATTACGTACGATCGTTTCATTTTTTTTCCGAACGAGTCGCCAAATACTAGGTCTGGCCTCAGGGAGGCGGGGGAGAGTAGGATAAAACGGTACCCGTCGTGTCGCCCGGTGAAAAATGACGTTATATCGCGCATGTGTGTTACACGGGTGGTCGGACGGGGGCGTACGAACATATATACATATTATTATTATTATTATTATTTATTTTCCCCTTACCTCTCTAATGTGTTTTGCGGCGGTGGAGACGCTATTTCCGTCGATTACCCTCCGCAGTTTGGCAGCGGTGAGGCGGCTGCCGCTGTCATCGTCGTCAACGCCACCGCCGCTGTGTCAACCGTAAATGAGCAAAGTCATCCGTCTCGCCCGGGTTGTTGGCACACACACTGATTATCGTCTATATATACGCATAATCTGTGTGTGTGTGTGTGGGGGGGGGGAGGCGTGTATGGGACAAACTCACTTTTCGTCGTTATACAAAACGGATGGAATCAACAAAATCGTAATGTTACAAAAAAATACCGACGGGTGTCATACCGATGTACTTAATAATATTTACGTTGTTATCGAGACAGCTACACGCTGACTGGAGTCCGGTTTTTGTTGGTTTTGGTTTTTCAAAATATTAAAAATATCTTTCGGCTGGAGTATATCATACCGGTTTTGAACCAGTCTCAATAAAAATATGATCGTTATTTTCAAGAAATAAATTGGAGTGTATCGAATATCGATACGTAGTGGTTCTATAATATATCGAGTTTCTAAGAAGTTATAACATGTGCGATATAGGTACTATAGCGAAACGAACCGACCCGTATCGTACCACGACTTAAATACGAGTCGGTACGTAACTATACCACGTATAAATAAGGTACGTATGGAACTTTTCTTGTTGGAAATCTTGTTGTATAATATACTCCGCTGTTTAACAAAAAATAAGCGCCTTAAAAATATATTGCAGATTGCCAGCCTGCCAAAAACATCTCGTAAACAAAAACAAATTGAATCGAATCGGAACGTACAAAACCACTAACGTGGAAAATGCCTTTATATAGGTACTCTCAAAATGACAGTTTCTAAAAGACGAAAATAATATGAGTTTGTACTTTCGGTTCCAATATTTCCAATTATTTTTAACCGAAAACCGATATCAGTACGGTTCCAGTGCCTACATTTGTTATTATTATGAATATGATGATACTCCATATGGTCATAGGAGATATGCGAGGAAATCTGGCGTCATCGAGAGGCTGCATGTAGGCTGTAGCTGAATACGATACCCAGTAGCTAATATTCATAGTAGGTAAACGCGAACAATAGACATTTTTTTTTATATAATTGGATTGATAACTGCATATAATAACGGTAAGCTAGTTTGAATTTGGTAAGCAAACTGGCGCAGTTTCAATGAACATGGTATCGTAATAATAATATAATATTATATATAATATTTATAACTACTTATATAAAATCATTGTGTATTATTGATAGTCAATTTTAATTTATAGATAAAGTGATAATAACATAATAACACTCCAGTATTAACGGCATCCATGAAGTTTTTGAAATAAATCCTATCCATAATGTATAAATGTAATGTATAACGTATAGTGTTCTTCTAAGCAAATTATAAGCAGCGAGGAGTAAGTACACACACAGGACTTTCAACGAACTGGAAATGTTTATTAGTCACGTAATAAATGTATTGCATCGTCGGCGATATGAATCTAACTACATAATGTATCAAAATTCGATTGGATTGTCTCAAAATAATGTAATTGAATTTGGATTGTATCTGTGTGAAGCGGTGTAGTACCGTCAACTATAAAAGAGCTAAATTCTGTCGTCGTACCTAATCACTTTAATTACATTATATTCTGCTCAAATGTAGACCATCGTGATTGTACGCACACGATATTGTTACGGTATATTGGTCCAGAGCAATCTCTATGGTTGTTGATGTAATTATAAGTCAATTAGTATAGCCGCCTACGACGAGTGATAAGACAAGTCATTTCCTATACTGTTTTCCGACTGTGATGTGGCGTAAAAAAGAGCGGAAGGAAATATTTCTAGCAAAACTTTGGTCGACAAAAAAAAAAAACTATATTGTCTTTCCGGCTGAACAAGTTGGGACGCCGTATTCAAAATAAAACGAAAAAACCGCTCGTAATATGATATCATAAATCATTTCGATATATATTATAGTTGATAACTAAAAATATTTTTATTATCATTTTACATCGTTTCCCCCCGCCGCACTGTTCGAGCCGTTTAAAACCGCGTCTTTATTGTATCGTTGAGAGGGAGAAGAAGCTTCAAGCTTGGATAGTGTTATTATTTTTAGACGGTGAAAAAAAAAATATTTTTTAAATAATTCATTCTGTTTTTACGACAAGGATTATAGATGATGCCGCTGAACATTAAGATTATTCCTCAACGGCGATTAAAAGCCTGTGAAAGTTTATTTTTATTATTATCATTACTTTATTTTTATCAAAATAATTTTCTTCTCCCCGTAAGGTATTGATTATATTCTAGAGTTTTGATATCAATTCGTTTCACGTTAAGACGGCAATAGTTGAAAGCAGAACTGTTTTTAAATTTTTCTTATTTTTTTTTTTTTCATGTTAAAATGTGGTTTTCTGGCAAAGAACTTGGAACAACAGGATGTCCTAGTAATCGTCAACAAGATGTTTCAGCTTAGAAAAACGGAACTATAATGTTTGAAAATAATCTTTGAATTATAATAACACTAGGGCTTTAAATTAATAAGTAACTACCTATAATACCATTAATACGGTTAACTTTAAACGAATAATAACATAGAATACTCTTATATTAGTATAAATTACATTTATAACGATTGAGTGACCAAAAAATAAAATAGTCATGCAATTTACACAACGTTTGAACAATTTTCCTCTGAAAGATTTGATAAAATAGGTAGATAATGAGTTAAAATAATGGTATTATTAAATTAAGGTATTAAGTTGACTTATTGAATTCAATTCGCACTTCACATTTATAGTTTAATAATCTATTAAATGTTATTAGGAGGGATTACGAGAGTTGGTCTTTGGATTATGATTTTCATTTATAAAACTGTAAAAAATTATAATATTACCTATGTAAAACAAATATTTTTCTTTATAATAGTCTGTTTTAGTGGTTTTATTTATAATTATATTATGTATAAATGTATTAAAATATATATATTTTTTATTAGTGTAGGTATATAATTTTTATAACATGATATATAACATCACACCAGTATTAAAATTTAAAATATAAGTAGTTATAAACTTATATTGATTATTTTATATTTATATGTCGATAGTTTAAGATCTTAAATTACACTTAAGACGTAATGTATCAAATAAATAAGAAAACGAATAAAAAATTCTAACATTTGCTTGTATTGTAAACTATTTAAACTATTTTTTAATGCGGAATAATCGCCAAGAATAATTATAATGAAATCATTGTCTTATATATTATAAATTTTATCGTGGCATCATAGTTTATTATTTTTTATATCCATCATAAGCCATCAAACATTTTTCGTGTGAAAAATTCGTTGAAAAATCATTAAACGGTCAAACCTTTTTGTTTATTATAATTATACAAAATTAATTTATATAAATACATATTTTGAACTTCTTCTCAAACATTTTATCGCACATACTTGAAAAACTAAACATTATGCATTTATGAAGTTTTTTCACATATATATTATAATATATACATAATTTTATACCTGCAAGTTTGTGTATATAGGGATACATTTTCAATAGAAAAGGTTTTAAAAATATGTCCCTTTACAAACTCCACACAATAGGATAAAAGTTTTTCAACGAGAGGATAATATCAACGGAGAAAATAATAAAATCCAAGTAATTTCATATAAGTAATGCAATCTAAAATGATTAAATTAAACTTCCACCGAGTGAAATTAAACGCATATATTATAATGATGTTCTTCCGGTTTATCAAAAGTCATTTTTGTCAAAATTGTTTTAAACAATTATTTCGACCACACAGCAGTTATTACCTCTGAAAAACATTCTTTGTTTAGTTTAACGCAAAAAAAAAATTAAGTTTCACGATAAAATATGCTACGTGTTCAAAGTACGAGATGCCGGGTTTGAAATTTAAATCTAAAATTTAATATTGCGCGGATAGCCCTTTGCTAAAACCCGTATACCTCTATTGTGCAGTACTTGCTTATTCAAACTTCATTTCCACGTCGCGGTCGTTCGTTTCCGACTCAGCCCCGTCTGTGGGTCGTTGGTTCAGTGAGTTGGTGGTTGGGGGAGGGGGTGGACGAGGGGTTGGATATTTCTATTGCCGATTTTTGATTTATTTAAATTCGTTCGCTTTTTCGTTGGTATATATCCGTCCAAATATTATATAGTATGTAATCACGTTCATTTTCGACAAACGCATTTCAATACAGGGAAAATAAAAAACAGAAAAAAACGTAAACACAGCACTATATAACTGTACAAGCATTAAACAAGTCATTTAAAAGTTCAAAACGTTTTTACGTGGATTTGAATTACCAACCAAACAAAAACGTACACGGTCCGACTATTTTATGTTATACAATATGCGAGGTTAACATTTAAATCGATTTTGTAATATACATTTTTGATGTTGTATTCATTTTATAATATTATTACTTAGTTATTTGTTCATTGAGTATTTTAATCTATTTTCAAATGTACATAATATAGTAATATAATGAATAGGTATACTAATACACACAATATAATATATTATATATACATCAATTAATCCATACGAATACAATTCATATAATGTTATTACATGCAATACAAACGAAAAATAATACTTGTTTGCAATTTATTATTACTATTTATTATAATCATACTATTTTGATGAACATGATGATTAAACGCAAATTTCATATTTATATTATGTGTGTTGAGTATACCAATATATTATTATATTTGAGTTGCACGACAAAATAACAGAACAAAAACTGTGACGTAAAATCCATATAATACGCGAATAATATAAACAATTATTATGAAATAATAGCGCAAGTAAATAACGTTGGTTTTTGTCGTGAAAACGTTTAATTATAAATAAATCAATAATGTTTACATATTATATTTATAACTGTTATTTATGGTACATAAGTTTTATATAAATATATAATATTCACACGAGCCGCTATGTCGTCGACTTGTTTTTATACACAATAAAACTGTGGCACTGCAGTTATGCGGCTTCGTTTTAAATTAAACTATCGTCTGAATAATAATTATCTTGCACGGTACTATAATATGCTGTATATTCTTGTACAGCAAAATGTATGATTTTATTACGCGTAATAATATTATGCTTTCTTAAGGTTTACAGGGTCAATCTTTTCTACGCGGATAAGGCTGCGTTACACTCGACTAATGGTTTCCTAAAACGGTTATACACGATATTATACCATACAACTGTCTAATACATTATATGCGTATTGGTACTATATCCCGTTTTCGGGTTGGTATACCTATACAATGCAGAGGGTACATCATGATTCATTATTAATTAATTAAACACAAAAACCACACGTCAGAACCCTGATACAATCAGGATTCAGGACCATAACATGCGTATACCAGCTATATGAAATTGAATTTAATCGTATCGTTATAGTGTATAATCATAATAATTGTTAGTTTGTATACGATAATAATAATAATATAATGCCTATAATAGTGTCCATACAGTCGTGATCCCATGAGCTGCTTATTTGTAATTTTACGAAACTATCAGTTTTGTTCAATATATCGAATGTTTTTATTTATACAACACATCTTGGAAATTCGAATATTGAACACTTTAAATTTCGCACTGAACAGTTGATGCTATAATGAACACACTATTTAAGGCTGTAATGCATTATATTACAAATGTTTACAATTTTAAAACTATAAATTATTTTTCTATTGTCACTGATTATAAATAATAGTATTTTTAATCAATGTTATTGTTAAAAATGTAAACCATCATTAACCCCCCCCCCCCCAACCCCTAATTCAGTATTATATAGTTTTTATAATGATTTTGATTTTTAAAACAATCTTTATTCCCATTTAATAAATGTTGCAGGTCTCTGTAATGCATAGGTACCTCGTACCTATAATGTTAAATTTTAATTTCAAAGGGAAATCATTGCATGTGAAAATGCAGTCAACTTTGATATCTAACAATATGGTATATAATATGTATGTACATTAGTATTAATAATAAAACTACTAATTGTATTTGTTTAAATGATGATCGGAGCGATTTATTTTTATTTTTTACTTTGAAGATAAAAAATTCCTAGAAATTCTAAAAATTTTCAGAAAAAAAAAGAATACGAATTAATGGGAATGTTTTCGCAATACCGGCTTTTGAAAAAAACAATTTTGTTTTATTGTTGTTACTCAAAAAGAAATAATAACCGTAAAGACTTGATTTAGATTACGTAAAACGGTATAGAGTATAACACAAATTGTATTGAATAATTTGTTTTGGGTATGTATCTATTATTATTACCGATAGCCGGTACGTCGATATATAGTTTAATTTGCAGGATAATAAGGGGCCATCATAGATAGTATTTTACACTACAACCGAACTGAATCCTATAATAATTTATTCTATAATCATGTAAGTATCTCTTATTATTGAGCTCATAACATGACAGTATATTAGAAAAAATATTAGTTAAAGTATAATATTTTTAATACATAAGTGCATTTACTACTTTTAAATTTAATCGCATATTTGATAGGTTTTTGATGCACGAGGGTCCTTGCTCCAATAACAACTTAGAGGTAAGGTTTTGAAGTACTCGACCACCGTCACTATCAATTTTAATCTTAGAATACGAATATGAATTAATAGACACTTAGTATCATCCCGAGTAGCAATTAATTAATTATCTTCTTATCAAAATCAATATTCACGACTGATATGAGGATAGAAAGTTGAACAAATTCAAATATTGTTTTTTTTATCATTCTTCCGCCTTTTTATCGCCCCAAATTCGATTTTTATGTAACAAAATATTAAGAAAAATATTCTGCTTTGGAATATAAAATTAAAACCCTATGTTGTCATTCAAAAAAGTAAAAAACTTAAAAAATTATAAGGATAAAAAATATTTAAAAATATAATTTTTTAATAAAAACGTTGTTTTATATGCGACTTGGAAGTATGTAAAAAAATATTTTTAAAATAGTTTATACTTTTTGAAATAATGAGTGTTGTTTGATAAAAGAATCACCCGGTATTATAATAACTTGTATTTTTTGAATTTTTTATGATAATTGCGATTTCACCGTAGTTATTAATAATATTTATTATTTTGGCATGCTATAATAATAATAATATACATATGCACATACACATGCGGTGGACTCAGGAAATTGGGGACTTGAATAATAATTAACAACAAAATATTTTATTTAAATTAATGAGAAGTATTCTATAATATTGTACACGTTTATCGCACGACGTGCCACATAATAATGGTGTATTAATATTTTTAGTTTTTTATACTTCCATTTCCGGAGATTGCTTTTCTCATTACTTTCGTATTATTATTTTCTTATTGTTAGCAATACCGATCCATAGTTTATCTGGACTTTTAATAAGAACGAAGCGGTGAATATAATCATAACCATCCGTTCGAAAACGAATATGGCGCGTGAACAATGGAATTTTGATGGACGTACAAAATTTAGTATCTGGATTATTATATTTAATTTTTTTTTTTAATAAATAATATTCCATTCACCTAGTCATTTCATCCGAATGATCTAACATGACGTCAAACTAAATGACCAGCGTTAAAACGTTAAAAGGCCATGGCGTCGCTTTAGTACTTGACTGTTGAGGGGACATCAAGTGGAAAACTATTATTGGCAAGTATCATAATAATATTATATTATTAATATTATGTGACGGGCAGTAATGATAATTATTAATTAGGCACTGTCGATAATAAATAGGCAATAATAGAATCACCCATCTAATATATATAAATGTATATTATTTGAATATATAATAGTCATTATTCACAATGCCTCCTAATAAATGCTATGTAATATGATACTCAGAATTTTATTCTAAAAATATTAATATTGACTAGGTATTTTGATCGATGGTTTATGCTTTTTATTAGGCAATGCGTGGTGTACATTTTTTTTATACCAATTAAATTCATACAAGTAAACCTTTTATTATTCAAATTTATTTTTGTATAGCAAACTATTTCAAATATAGTATTTTGAGTTGCATATATTTTAAAATAAAACTTTTGAAATCTCGTGGTCATCCAGTGATACCATCTAAACCTACTGTTTTCCGAAGAGTTATCTCTTTTTGTGCCCAACGAATGTTGCAGTATAACACTTATTAAAGATTGTATAGATACGTTCATACAATTTGCTATAATAGTATAATAATATCATTGTCTACAATGGTGTAGGCAATTTACATAACTTCTGGGAAATGTTTATAACTATAATACGACTCAGTGTAGCAATGCTGTGATAAATGTAAAGTCATATATTTTTTGACCATTACTCGTTGACTAACGGCTCAAGGCATTCAGACCCTTCCTATGGAAAATTATAATAATTTCCAGAGTATTATCATAATTGCCGTTAACATAATGTACAATGTCATATAAAACGGAAGTAGATACCTATGTGATAACCTTAAATAATATTCCTACATCAGTAAACTAATTTTTCGATAGTATAATATTATAATGTATGATAGATATTTTAACTAACCATAAATAAGACAAATCGACAGTGTGACTTGTACTTTTTCTTGAATAAACAAGCTACAATCAGCGGTAAAGTTATTATATTTATTGTTTCTTTCGTCAAAAAAGTCTTGGTAACGAATAAGCCGTAACTACCTACACAAAAGTGTTTTGTTAGGTTTACCAACGGACACTATTCAGATTTATTCATAATGATTAGTAATTAAACTTTATAGACTAATGAGAAAAGTTTAAATTTATCGTTACGTTAATAAACAAAAATAATATCAGTGGAAACCAAAATTCGATAACAAATCTTTTGTTGCTTATAAAATTATATAGTAACTCTCCACCTGCGTTATATTATATTTAAAACAGTATATAAATGCGACCGCTCTCGATGCCGCTATTTTGCCTCTTTGATCGATAATTTTTTATAATTAAAACTTTGACCGTTGAATTTTCTATAATTTAATCGGCCCATAAATTATTAAATTATTTATTAGAATTTCATAAAAAAATATATAAATCAACGATACTTATAGTACAGTTATGTTATTTGTTTTTAACTCAAACGGTTTTTAGCAACGGAATATTTCAAGTCTTATTTCTCGTATTAAAATCCCCATACCTATACATTGTGCATGTCGTTTATGGCATTTGATATCCCGTAGAACAATTTTCAAACGGTTTGCGTTAAATTGGTATTGCGTGATCGCTATTCTTGCAGGGCAGATAAAACGCATTTTTTATGACAACTTTATTACATTTACAGTATTATTTATAAAGCTTGGGAGTAAGTACACCAGAAATAAAAAAAAATTGGTAGTCCAATCACTGTATTATATTTCAATCGCCAATCGCACAGATATCAAAATAATTTCTGGAGGATTGAAAAATATAAACTCGGTCCGTCGACCAATCAATTATGACAGTTAAATAATATCGCTATTATGGTGTACTCAAACGAAAAAACTGTAGACACGGATATTTTTCAAACATTGCATTATTACTATACTTAAATTAAAAACTAGCGATGTATAGTACGTATATCATATTATTTTGAAGTTGAAAATCATAAATAAAATGCGCTATTTAAATTTCGCAGTGTGTCTCGTGAAGATTTACTGCGGTTTAAAACGGCGGATTAGTCACTTTATTCTACCACTTTATTTTATAATATATATCATGGTAGTGCACTATAATAATAAACGGGTTGAAGAAATCATTTTACCCGAAAAAAATATAGCGTAGTACTTAAAGTAAAAAAAAAAAACTTTAGAGTTTCTTTTGGTTGTAAATTTTGTTCTTTTGTATGGAATCGCATTAAAACGCATTTTCAACGTATACGTCTATATTTTACTAATTCAACGATGCGACCATGTGCGACAAATTGACTCATTTATGCACAGATTTCGGGATCTAATGTAGAACCATAAGGTGCTTTCTCAATATTATATCAAATCGTTCAGGAGGGCAATACATTCTAAATTTCACACTACAATAATTATTCATTATATTCTTTCCTAATGAATAATAATTTATAATTTATTATATCCAAATATAAAAATAACCAAAGTGATTTTGCGTTAAGTTTTTAAATTTTTTTTTGTATTTAGTAAAAGTTAACGCAAAAAATGTTAGTTTAGAACCAAAAAGTTCTGTATAGATGAAACTTTTGGTTGTTAACATATTTTTTTCACTTAGTTGAATATTTTTTGTTCCAAATTAAATTTATGTTTTTACTACGATGCATCGGTAACATCAAATTAATAAATAAAGACGACAATGGCTGTTCTTTTAAATAGATACCTAGGTACTTGATTAAAACATTGTAAGCCAACCAAAATGTTTTTTTTTCTTGTATGTAGCTAAATGGGTAGCCATCCCAAGCCCAAAGAAAAAACATAGGGTAAAAGCAAATTATCAAAACTAAATCAATATGTGACGATTATTGTAACGTGATGTTAAACCAAAATCATATTATGATTTATGATACTATTATTCATAGAATTTGTATAATTGGTAATATTGTAATATCATAGTATTAGATAATATTACTATTGTATGATCAATACAATGAAGACGAGATTGAATTTACTTTTTGGTTTTCAATAATTTATTTTGAAATGTAGATAGAAACTTTTGGTTTCAACGCTTCCAGTTAAGAACTCAAAGGTGCATTTTAGTCACTATAAAATAACAAGTTTGTTTAAATTGTATTGACTTAGACCCTATAAGTTCTGGACAAACATTTAAGCGATGGCCTTACATGGTTGTTATATATTGTTTTTGAGCCTGGATTATATAGATTATTATAGAACAGTGATAACTAAACTTATAGTTAATAATCTATGAATAAAAAGCTGATTTTCTAAAATAATCGATTTAGAAACAATTTTTGGTTCTGAGCCGACGCCCGACACCATGTTTATAAATTAGTCCCTGCAGATTGAAGTGTATTCTACTAACTATGTACAATGTACACAACAAGTCTGTCTTGCGCAGGTTAGTCGTCATTTAACCACTTTTATAAATACTAATTTTATCTTTTGTTAATTTTAATGACTGCATTATTTTAGTATTTTTTTTTATTTCTGTAAGTATAATTTTATGTGTTTTCATTTTAACCTAAAGAGCTTGTCCGGTGAATTTATAATAAATATTCAAATTAATAAAAAATGTTTGATTTAATAATAGATGCTGTAGCGGGTTACACGCGATGAGAGACTAGTGATGACATCATAACGTGAAATGAGTCTTAAAATATCGATTTTTACACTCTTAAAATGTTTTTACTAAACTTGCGGCGTGTTATTTTTTGCGGAACTTTAGTAATTGTACCCACGACGTCAAGAAGTTATTTATTGTGATTTTTTTTAATATGAAAATCTGGTATTTATTACAGCCCACTTGGTAAGGATTATATAAGTCCCAGGAGATTAGTACCAAGTATTTTTCTACTAAAATGAATTTATTTTGATTTATTGCTTTGAAAATATGTGCGAAGTATTATTAATAACCGTTTATATAGCATTAAAAAAAAAATCCATAAATTCCGTAAATTCTATACATATATAATACTCATATAATATATGTATATAATAATATAGTATCGTTTTCGATGTGGTAGCAGAACTCAAGCGATTAATTTTATAAATCTTTTTTTTATGAAATCTTAAATTATCGTAATAATTGCTACGGTCGGGTAATCACCTCACAATAATTATGTTAAGATTTTGGTTAAAGTTGTGGAGATGTGGGGGGGGAGAGTTGACTGCCAAATATTTATTTTTTATATCACCCAATTTTATGTAATATGATGTCAGTAATGGTCATTAGTGGTGTAATGTATTATATTAATGCAAATACCAGTGATTCGTAAACTTTTTGAAACTATAACCCACCGTTTAGAAATTTGATTTTTTTCTTGGCTTGTAAAAATATTTTTTTTTGACCCATGCATAAGTGTAAAATCACTTAATAATTAATAACCTACTATCAAATGTTGACGAGACTAAAAACATTATTGGTGACCTCCAAGAGGTGTTCCAGGGACTCAGAATTATTCAAGGTTTAAAACAGTTATTGCATATTATCCATATAAGACGATGAATATAAGACGATGAATATAAGATGTAGTTAAGATATTATAGAGCAGAGTGATACTGTATAAATACAGAGAAATTCAAATTTAAAAACAAAATGTTAGTTATCACATATTTGAAAGACACATAATATAACTGCAAATATTTAGTTAGCATGGGATGAATAATCGTCGTATATTTCTGCACACAGGAGTGAGGCTACGAACAATTTCTAAAACTTTTAGCCGGGCAAAGTTCCTCGAGCCTGACCCCCCTCCATTCCCACGCACAGACAAGTCGCAATACGCGGTCACGTGTATATTATAGTACCTAATAATAATATATTATACCTGATAAAATTTTAATTCGATTGCGAAACACTGTGCCATCGATAGAACGCGCGCGAGACCACAGAACGTCGAAACATGTACCTATATACCTACCTACCGCACCTACCTATACCATCTACTCCAAAATAATAATATGCGCTCGCTTACGATGGTCGGTATAAATTATAGGAGATATTACAACAACAATAATAATAACAATAATAATAATATACCGTAGTATACAATACGCGTGCACGTACACTATATATATATTATATATACGTAATATACGTCTACCTCGGGCGCTTAAACATTTCCCATAAATTAACGTATACTTCAAGCGCGCACGGTAGTCGAAATAAACAAGTTTAAATAATAAATACGTGTCCCGCCGAGAGCATAGGGTACAATAATATAATATAATAATATAATATATTATATATAATATCGCATTATCGTGTGTACTGCAATATGATAATATATCGGTATATATACCGCCACGATGATATCGTGACGTGTTTTCGTACCAGTTATTTAATATAATTTGTATACCCGAAATTCGTGAAATTTGACAAACAAACACCGTGGGTATATATCATAATATTTATAATCATATTTTATTGTAATATATAATATAGTAAAAAAAAAAAAATAATAGTAGGTAGGTATGTCGCCCCGCGGGAAACGCGTAAATCTAAAAAAGAAAAAAACCTATTGTCATCGAGTCGCGTCCGTTCCAATTCGAAAAATATAATAATATTATTATAGCACAACATATACGCGTTTTTATACCACCTATACCTATACATACGTGCGCGCGCAGAGTGGCGGATACCATTATGCGATATTATTTTTATAATAATATGAAACACATATACACGTCGTGCGTTATTTATATTTTTTGTTCGTCCCCTCCCCGCGCGCTCACGTTTTGTTTTTCAGTCGTTTATTAATTACACATAAGTACCTACATCCCATACATTACACACACATAATATAATATATAAAATATACGTATAGGTATATATGTACTTTATAATAATATTATAATACCTATATAACTGCACCACACACACACACACACTATATTGTGCGGGTAAAAAAAAAAAAAGGTCGCATATAACCGTTTTCCACGGGACGTTGGTCGCCAAACGGTTTGCCGTCGCCGTTGTCCGTCGCAGTCGTCGCAGTCGTCGGTCCCCGAGTCTTGAACCGTAAACCGTATTCAATTAGCGGTATTAAAAGCGCGCGGGAAAAATAAAAGGGTCTCCGTCCCCGGCCAAGTACACAATACGGGCAGTGTGGGTGTGTGGGTGTACACATATATGTGTATAAATACAATATAAGTGCGCATATATGACACACGCCTAAAATACGATTTCGGGGCGGAATAAATATAACACACACGCGAGCGAGCGACGTTTATTACGTATACAATACGAGCTTTTAATTCGGACCGGCTGTTGAGGCGTACTTTTTCGGTGTATTATGCTTAAGCTCGGGCGATCCGTTCACGTCCTATATAATA
Source organism: Acyrthosiphon pisum (assembly GCF_005508785.2). Classification (NCBI taxonomy): domain Eukaryota; kingdom Metazoa; phylum Arthropoda; class Insecta; order Hemiptera; family Aphididae; genus Acyrthosiphon; species Acyrthosiphon pisum. Next base: position 6,393,678 of record NC_042495.1, on the reverse strand, counting down.
ATTATTATATTATATTATATTATCATGGCATAACGATTAATAATAATCTATAATTATGTCGACAGTGGGCGGGGGTGGGTAGTGGATACCTACGTTTTTGTTTTTGTTTTGGTTTTATACTTTTTAACTCAAAATATTATAAAACGCGATATAATACACGCGGACATATATGGGCAAGCTCTTTGATTGGTATTGTAACTGATTACAAGTCACGATAGTTACACTAAAATTATTGTGTTTCTGGCCATATAATAATATACATTACCTAACGGCTAACCTAACCTACGCGATTACTTTGGACATTCGAAACTGGTCACAAGCGACAATTAAAACAACCATTAGATACATTTAAAGTTACAATTATTTATGTTTATTATTTCTTAAACAAAATAATTGCCCTGCTAAATATATATTTGTATGCGGGGGTTCATGAGAAATATGTATAGTATAAATAATATTATGTTTTAAAGTTATAACAAAAATTTAAAATGTTTACCATTGAAATTTATTAAACATTGGTTACAAAATATTACAAAATGCAATAACTAACATGAATGGTTAGAGCATAATATCACATAAATAAAATAAGCAAACATAAAATGACAAACTATAATATGTTATGTTGTCACGAAATATGGTTAACACACTTGCACGCGGACAGTACACTAGAAAAACCGTTATTACAAATCCTATAAAATATTATAAAATATAATAATACATTTACAATGTATAACATTCATTTTTATTTTTATAAACTTGATATTAGTTCATATTACTAATAATTAATATTAGCGAAAACTAAAAAGTAAGTACCAAATAAGAATATGTAATATAGAAATAATAACACATCATATTAATATGATCGAATTATGATACTCAGTCAGTTGACATTTAAAGATAGGCATTATATCGATATACTTTTCAAAAATTCAACTTTCTTAATGATATTGTCATATTGATAATATAAATGTTTAAATTTTCAAAAATTATATATCAAATTGGTAATTTTTAAACGCTTTAAATTAATTTGAGGCGTCACTGCGTCAGCAATCAGTCTTAAGAAAATTTCAAATATTAATAAACAAATTAATTTATTATGTAATTTAATATTCTAAGATAGTTTGTATTTTATTATTATTATGAGGCAAATTTTAAATTAATGTTGAGAAAAAAGATGAAAACAAATTGATTCTTGATTGGTGTCTATACTTATTTACAATACTCCCGTGCGGCTTCTATAGTTCTGTACGTACATATTATTATATAAATATATAATATTATGTTTTCTAGGTTTTCATTGATCCCCGTGCCTGCTCTATCCAAAAACCGTGTCTTAAGTCCCCCTAATATCATATTGTTGCAATAACGCCACAGCGGCAGTTCAGAGGTACGAACGGCGGCCTGAGTACTTATACAGACGGCCTCGTGACTGAAATGTTAATCGCTCTGGCCGGAGTTTCTCGCCGGGTGTACGTTTTTCTAAAGCTACGCGTTTGTTGTTCTAACTTTCCTCGCCAGAGAACGTACAAAAGTCATCCCCTCCGCAGGTGGATGGATTAAACGTAAGATATACACTTGCTGTACGTACCTATCTACGTATATACCGCGCCCGCCATCAGAGAACGTCTTGTTAGCGAGACACGTAAAAGTCGTAACATTTTCGGATCTGGAAAACGGCCAAATGCTGATCCAAGTCACAATCGGAACTAAAAAAACCCTTGTGGTTGAATTTACTAGCGATATCAAGCCATTTGAAATTGAATATTAATATTATATGAAACGTGAGACAGATAGGTATGCACCCTATATTATATTATATTTTAACTTATTTTCTAACAAGACCTCGATCAAATTAAATATAATATTTTTGTTTTGAACTGTAACGTATTATAATATTACTCGTATTATTATAAAATAAACCTATCAGATCATAGTAGTTATCTGATTTATTATTTAAATCTATGATATTATGATAAACGGTATTCTATAAAAAAAAAAGGTAAAAAGCGAAAAAATCTAGTAAAAAATATTCCTCGAGGAAGAAATACTCAAATACTTATAGTAAAAATAAACATGTACAAAGACGTTATGCATGTACGCGTCAATGATTGTGCCCGGTTCTCACAAAGACCATAATTTTACTATTTTACCGTAATTAATTAATCTATAATATTAACAGTCCGATTTTTCCAAATTGTAATTAACTCTTAAGCAGATCATAATATTATGTCTATAGTATTTTGAAATTGTTATATTATTCAGTTAGTGTACATACGTCGTATACTATTATAACTCACTATAAAATACAATTTTAGACAAAATAGTTTTGAAATAATAGATTAAACAAAACCGTATTGCAAATATTCTGAATGTAAAATTAGTACGTTAAGTGTACGACTTGGTGCGTAGGTATGTATCCTCTTTGTAATAATAATTATATTACGAACATATTATTATTGTATTATGTTTTGATTTATAATATTCTGTGGTGTTGTTGCATATAACATTTTGAGAAATGATTTAGCACGCTCAGACAAACCGCATAAACATGAAATATTCAAGGCAACAAAGGCATTCATTCAAAAATAACAAAAAAATATGATAAATACACGAATATAGTGAAGTATAATATGTACAGCGTATATAGACATAGTGTCTACAAAAAAAAACTATTTATTGTTTTTACTTTTAAATTTAGCTTTAGTTTTTATGACGACAGTTTTTTTTTGCGCACATCACGAATCTCGACTTTTCCCATACATTTTATTGAGATATATTAACAACAAGGTCGTTTTTTTATATTTTCTCGGAAAAAATGTTTGTTATGCTCGAATCGCCGACAAAGTTTTTTCTTCAACTAAAACTTTCAGTAATATGTCGTATAGATCTTTAAGATTTTTTTACCGACGTATATACTCAGTATTGAAAACTATATGAGAGCTACGGAATGCCATACTATTAAGGTCCTAAAATTACATCTAAACGAGCCAATAAAGGTAGCCATATAACATCTACTGGCGAATTTAATTATTTTTCAAAATATTTTGAAACAGACATCGGAAACAAACAATTGCTTACTAAAAGCTGTTGAAATTAGATTTTACTGAGGCACAAATAAACTCGGCACAATGAAATATCTATTTAACTCAAGTAATTTTATAATGACAAGACTGATGGTTTTTTGACCTTTTTCAAGACACAGCAGCAGCGAGTGCGACAGTCACACTTTCAATGACTTTATGCACCGTGCGTGTTAAACAAATTCTCTCTGTTCGCCTCTGACGGCTTCGGGCGAGCCCCTAATGAGTTTGAATAATTCAAAATTCTGACGCTATTTTTCACCCTTTCATTCGAAGCGCATTCCAACGTCACCGTGGGGCGTTCGCTCTCGTCGACGGGCTTAAACAATGACCAATAACAATAATAACCCCTACTCCCCTCTGGCCGTTAGGAGACTTGTTTCGGAACTGCGGACTGTCTAAATCAAATAAATTATACGAAAGTGGAAAATCAGACCTTTTCAACGGCAATGATATAATAATATATGACTGCTGTGTTTTGTAAAGTATTCGAAATGTCAAATCGTTAGTTTCGGTTTCAAAGAGCACTTGGGTTTTTGTTTCCACGTCATACATATTGTGCGAACATCATTTAAAAACAAACGGCTGACGGTTGTTTTTTTTTTCAGAACACATCCGTCCCCTCAGCTTGTTACGGTATGACACACACGATTTGTGTCGAGTTAAAATTAAGTCGAACACGTGTCGGGGAACGTTGTACATAGGTGGCCCATTTTAAACCGACAATAATTGTAATTGTATTGACATCAAAGAAGCCGCGTGGTTTGGTCGCATCAACCAATAGTTTTTAAAATACATAAAAAAGAAATGCGTTTATAAATACGAGATATTATATAAGTACATATTTCCTATGTATAGTATATTAGTATATACAGTTATAATATAGGTAATTAAATTACATACCTATACGTTTATACCTATTTAATTAATTTATATTTAAAAAAAATCACAAAACATTTAAAAAAAATAAATCAATAGGCTATTAAGTTAAAAAATAATACACATTTAAATTGATAAAGAATTATTATGTTTTCGTTTCACACTAATTTTGAAATCGATTCGTTTTATAGCTAGTTTGAACTACAGCCTACAAACAATAACACAAAACATAATACAATTCACAAACTATAAATCAGGTACTGGAACCTTGATGATTTTTACTGTTCCATTTCTGGTTCTGTTTTTAGAAAAACTAAAATTTCGGTTTCGGTTTTTTTTGATTCTTAAAAATTGAAAATGTCGTTACCTGTTTTAGTTTTATATTTATAACTAAATATGTAAGAATACTATACACATTATTTTCAATTAATAAACGAACCCTTTTAAATAAGAAACCATACTTAATCTTCAAAACCTTTCCATAAAAGTAAAGTATCGGTTCCGTTAAAGTACCTGTTTTAAAATTAATTTTAATAATAGGGTTCCAGTGAGGTTCTGGTATTAAAATTAATTTAAATAAGCGTTTCGTTTAAATACCGGTTTCCAATATTCAAAGGGTTCTGGTTCAAAAATAATTTCTTTTTGGTAAGTCCCTGCTATAAAGGTTACACTAGTATATTATAATGAACAAATATAAAATGATAGTTGTAATAGTATATAATATTATAATGGAATTGTGTAATCTTTGAAACCTGTTGGATTAACAGGTAGGTAACAGCGTCTGTATATTATGGAATCTATTATAATTAAGTTGTTTGTACAAATAAACACGGGCAATTCAACTGTGACTTAAGGTTTTGTGCGTATTAACCGTATACATGGACGCGTTAACCACCGAACTGGCGTACTAAACGAATTTTACTGTATTTAATGTAGTGCAGGATGCATAACCTTTCACTTCGGAGAACTGCGGCATAATAATATTATAAAGTGACTAGATCGCCGTTGACGTTTGATTCCACCGCGTATGACGATGGCGATGGTTTTTTTTTTTATGAAAAGAACTACTGAATCGAAAACGCGGGAATAAGCCAACAGGACGAATGCCGACGGGGCGAAATCCGCCGAGAATTAAAAACATTTGTCGGACCAATTGACTTTTATAATAATGTTGTTTGTCGTTCTTCGATTGCCAGCAATATACAATATTATACTATAGTTATAACTTATAATATATCTGCACATCATATAGGTATGCATTATGGGAGTTTGAGCGCACACATTTTTCACAGGGCGAGTGGTGCATGCGCACCTTCTTAAGTTTTTTGCCTTAATAGTGTACATTCGTCGTGCTGAAATGAGTGCGCGGCGCAGGCCAAGATATAAACAGAATCCTTAAAGTTTTCGTGTTCTAAATGCGCGCAATTTATCCTGTTAAGCTGTGAAACTTTTTTCGCCGTCTGGATATATCTTCGCGAAATTCAATCTGAGGTTTTTATTTTTTAATCTTGGACATTTCAAAGTTGTTGTTATTATTATTATTGATGTGTGTGTGTGTGTGTGTGTGTGTGTGTGGTACACATCACCCCGTTAGGGTGCATATTTTAGTCGGATCGCGTATTACCGTCATCAGTAAATTATTACATATTATAGAAATACCATCGGAAAAACAACAATAAAACCAACCATAGAAATAAGATAGTCATCGCGTGTTTTGGATTCACAGCGGTTTATTCGGAGTATTACGATTTACAATACGAACAGTGTTCCGATTGATTGTTGAAATCGTGAATTCGAAAACAAATCAAATGCTGGTCATGACTCACCCACACTGAGTGATGCATACACCGAAATCGTACAAAAGCGATGGTAAATACTTAAGCCGATTCCGCTAAGCGATCTTGCCCCTCTGCCACCGTACTGTTGTATTGGCATGTTTTTCCGGAAAACAAGGATTATCAAACAACAATCAAATCGAGCATAATATCAAAAAGGTCAAGATGTGATTAAATATTCTTAAATGACGCACCGCAGCTGTGAAATCATTACATGTTCAGGTCTCACTACTGCGGATATTGTATTATTATAAGAACATAATACTCTCAAATATTGACTATAATATAATATTGTATAAGGACATGACATTGCAGTAAGTGCCTATAAAATATAATAAGCTATAAAATATCTAGGAATTATCTGGATAAAAATTAAATTGAAACTCGATATTTCGTCAAAATAGTAGCAACATTGTCAGTGGCTCAAAATGCTTAATAAATCGGCAGCCCTCTTGAAGCATTTAAACAAATTGTTCGTTCCTATTGCTGGGTATATGCAGCGCTTTTTTGTGGCGATTGAGTCAAAACAAATTATTATGAATACAATTCAAGCGCCTCAATCAAAAATATTAAGAATTTCAAATACTTCCTGGTTAGTACGGAACGAAGCACTTTACACCGACGTCTTGCTACATCCAATTAAACTATATATAATATATATATATATATATTGATATACTTTCAACAACTTCTTTGATAAAATAAAATATGAAGCAGTGGGAGTTTATACCATCTAAACGACAAACCTGCCTTCTGTCAACTCAAACCTGGATAGGCCCCCACGAAGATAGTCTGGTAAAATGTAAAAAAATTGTATTTATATACCTACTCAAATATGAAAAAAATACACAAATGTTAATCACTATTACTATTAAATAACCTGTTCTTATTATGTTATTATTATTATTATTAGTATTACACACGTTATTAATTGACTATTTATTATATTATTATGATTGTACATTTGTACCACTATATTATATTTAGACGAGCAACTCTGGGGTAACTTTAAATTAATAAAAATAATAAAAGAATAAAAGAATTACTAACAATAAGGTTAAAATAATAATTATGCTGACAAATCGTTAGTTTACGAATTAATTTGACTCCTTTCAAGCATTATATTATAATTATTATATTAAATAACAAAGACAACAAAAAACGACATTCTAACCGGAACACCGTTCTCATGTGTACCTGTTTTGCCTATATATTACGCCGTGTTACCCATTATATTATTATAATATTACCTATGTAAAACGAATAATAATTGCAGAAAAAAACGGACCACGCTTTTTTAAACAATCATTTAAATCATTTACTTTGGGACAAGAAACATTTATTCCAGCTGTTTCTGTAATTATGCAAGGCACCTCACTCTTAAGTCGTCTTAAGCACTTCAGTTATTTCGACAAGAGTTATTGCGAGCATACAAAGTCAAGCTTCGACAACGATCGATGTCAAAAATTAATGTCGTATCGAAGGTATACACGATTCGTAATAATATAATAATCACACTATATTATTTGCTGGAGGAGTCTTAACGTCACATTAATCGCACGAAAAAAGAAGCCATACCAGCATAATAATAAATCCAACGAGAAATACCTCAATCGACGTATTTACAGTAAACATGGAAGGCGTTTCTTGCAAAAACTATTTACGAGCATAGCACACGCGTACATAATATTATTAAACAATATCCAGTGATGAAGTACAAGATATTATATTATCATAGTAAAAACGGGGCGAGCAAAGCTCTTTGGATGTTAAATACGTTTATCACTAAAGATGTATAATGGTTAAGGTAAATGCCGGATATAATCGCATCGTCGTTCACGCTCATAATATAATATTGTATATTAAATATACGCAATGTACTGAATCACAGGTATTTTTGTAAATATCTGATGTCATACAATTAGATTAAAATTAGAACTCTTGTAAAAAAGTTGCGACCATATTCAATATTTTTTTAGTTTTAAATATTAATATAAGTACAATTCTTGAACCCTGTATGTGATTTCCAAGAGTTTTTTCCCCCAAGAAACAAACATTGAATCAAAATAAAAATAAAAATGTATGATGGAAAATTTCAAACATCTATGAATTATCGTTCAAAAACAGTTGAAATATATAAATCATGTCTAGAACAGTATGGAAATTTAAGTATTTGATAAAAATCTTAAGTCCAAATAATTTTTTTCTGAATCTCAAGCAAAGACATCATTGCTACATACATTATAATGTTGTTTTCCGCCGTTTTGTCGAAATGTACAGTTCCTGCAGACCATTCAAAGTAAAAACTAGATTGAATATCGGAGCACATTTTCCATTCCAAAATGCGATGAAAAACATATCATTGTAAAACCAATACGCAAAAGACTATTTTGATATAAAAAAAAAAGATTACTGGGCCTAACCGAACTAAAATAAAAATAATAATAATATTAATAATATTCGAGCATTACGTTATTGCTGAGTATTATATTATATTATCATAATATGTGTACCGTTTTGCTTCATTTGTTTTTCTAATAACTTATAAAGCACTAGAGGATAATTTTAATGTTCAATACACAGGGATTTCTATACAATGGAAAAAAAAAATATTCGTATTATAATTTTTATTTTTTTGAATGTATATGCGTTTGATTTTCTTTTTTCATTCTCTTCCGTCAGAAAGAAAAATGTAATTTTCGCAATTATTCTGGTTTTGATATCTAATGGAAAATATTACCCGCTCCGATTCGAATCTCGCCTGACTGTAACCACAGTACATGGTCTACCGAAATATTGTAAATAACATAAATATTGAAAAACCGAATGGAATATATTATTATTATTGTACGCACATATTGATCTCTATTTGGCTTTCAAATTATTATGTATTTTTTTTTCTTTTTACTTATTCACTATAAAAGCAATATAATATGTGGTATAAAATCTTGTTTGTATTTTTGATCGAGAATCTATCAAATATAAAATTAAATATGTCCATCGCATTTATAGTTCACGTGCATGGAGTTTAATAAGTCTCAAAATTGCGTAAATAATAACATTTAAATGTTATTCAAATTGTGCTTTCTCATCATAATGTGCACTATTTCAAAACAAATATTTTATTCTTATTATGTACAACTCTCAGCTGTGCTCTTATTATAGTAAAACTATAAATATTTTGCAGATATTTCGTGTAATTGGTCCAGGTTTAATAGGTAGGTCAATATTGAATATTTATCAACATAAAATACCGACCTAAAGTTTAAATCATAATTATTATGTTAATTTGGAATATTTTACACTTGAATGAAAACATATTTAACAACGTGGTATACAATTTTTAATTTACATTTCACAATATTGCTACGATTAAAACTGCAATTTAAATTTAATGGGAGATTAAATAATAATAATAATAATAATAATAATAATACCGCATTTAAATATTGGTAAATGAAAATTAGTAGGTTTTAATTTAAATATTGAGAAAATTATTTCGCATAACACGAATATGAGTACCTTTTAATTAAGAGTAAAGTAAACAAAACAAATTAAATTAAATGTTACATTTTGTGAATTGTTTTAAATAATTTGTATTTTAAATAGAACTATAATTTAAAGTATAAATATATAATTATCTAAGTTCTAGGATTATTTTTATTTGTTTCCAATTGTGCTTTTGGTGAATAAAGCTCGTTAATAATTAATTATCTTTTAAAAATACAAATTTTACACTCTTTTAAAATTAACAGATTTTGTTTATAATGTAAGTAATATTTAAAAACAAAATAAATATTATATTAATTACTGATTATAATATTCTAATTGAAAATAAAATTGCTTGTATTATTATTAGATCAGTACTGTATATTAGGCTTTTTTCGTTGATTTTTAGACATACATTTGCAAACTAGTATTGCCTGTTATTCAAGGTTTTATTCAATTCGATGATCTTGTTAAACAATTTGTAAACGTAATCTTTATGTTGGTAATACAATAGTTTAAAGCACATTCTTTTGAGAAGATACATTTGGTTACGTAAACAGCAGATTCTATGGACCCGATTTGTTCGCTTTGGCCACAATCCAAAAGCTAAATAATTATTGTGATAATAGTTTCTTAATTTATAATTTTTTTTTTGTAACTACCACGTTCAGCTTTAAATCAGTTGTATCCGAATATACGACAACATCCTTTATTTTTCGTAAATAAAATCGATTCATTATTCGTCTCCGATGTTTTGATATAATGATAATATATAACGATGACACCATGCAAATAATTTATATTTATGTTTTTATAGGTAATTGATTGTGCGGAACAAAAGTAGATCTACATCATGTCTTGTTTTGTATTTATTAATTTTTTGTAAACAAATAGGTACATATACTCAAGGTACCACCGTATCTCTACATTCTTATTTAAGTTATAATATTATTATCCGATATCCCTGCTCACATCTAGAGAAATAAACAACAACGTTCGTCTTTAACTTTAAAAGTGTTATTACAGTGTTTGCAATATTCTTATTTCTCGATTTCGTGTCACCTATATCTGTAAAGTTATGGGTTTTAATCAACGTTTTCATTCTTGAAACTAAAGATATGAGGATATTCGTTCACCAATGTCTGTGCACGGAATAAGAAGATCTTTTGTGTTTTTGTTATTATTATGAAAACTCTCTCGGGGCAAATAATTCATCGGGACACAGTGGCGCGCAAGACCTACCACATACAAAAAACATACTCTCCACACAAACACACACACACATACATACGAACACGCGCACGCACACACACATATATATATATACATTATACAGATTCAACAAAGTGAGAAAATACGAGCGAGAAAGAAAGAAAGAGAGCGCAGTAGAATAAGTAGCAAAAGCCGGATTTCGCACGAATTTGTTTCATGCACCATCTCTCTCATCTCACCTCCTCTCCCCCCACTAACCACCACCCGACGCTCACTTCCACCATCGATAAGAACGTAACGGTCAGATTTTATCCCTGGCCCCACCACCCCCGAGGGTACTATCCCCCTTCCCAGACAACACCGTCCTGCCTCTCGTCTCCTCGAAGTTCACTACCTCTTTTCCTTTACTCTCTTCCAGCCATCCTTGGTGTTGAACTTATTTTATGACTTTATCGATTCCACAAGCTCTCTGTGTGTCGTTTTGCGCCACACTCCACCATTTCTCCACTAGTCACCCCCACCCAATCCTTCGCAATCTTCTCTCCGGCGGATACAGCTTTATACTTCCATACACGATTACTTTCGACACACAATTGCACTTACACATACAATCACCCTTCTCTTCCACCCAACGACCGTTCTATATTTTCGAAAGACGTTAATGGCCATCGTTTACAGAACGTGTGTAGACCAGAGAAAACAGAGAAACACCAGATTATGATCGGGCAAGACGATCTCTGGGAATGAATTCGTTCACATCGCATGTTGTTTTTTCGTTTCAAATTTCTGGATTCTTATTTGAAATCTAAAAATACCAAGCTTACGATAATAAAAGCAATACCTAGTGATACAATTCGGATTTTTTTTAACTAATCAGTTTATGTCGGCTCATATCAAGCTATTAAATTCGTAATAAACTTATTAACCTAAGATTAAATATATAGGGAGAGTTTAGAGTTATTTTCCAGACGGCTCCCTTGAAATAAGAGCGTATTTAATTATTCAGACTTAATCAGGAAGTATGTCTATAAATACATAAATTGGCTAAAGCTCATTAACAATATCGTATGCGCTCAACGCGAGAATACTGTATTATTATATTTTCTATTATCGTTTACCGAATGAAATTAGCACAATCAAACGTAGTTCATCCATATACATTTATAACGTAATTATTTTATTCACTTGCACTAGTCATTCGTCCTTTGTCTTGTATTATATTCACTGAAAACTTTAGGATCATTAGGTTTCCATAATTTATTGTTGTATGGATATTGCTATAGGTACTGCGATCAGTGTAATTATCTTTCACTCGTATAAAATAACATAACATAATTGCGTTATAAACTTATAAACTATAATAATATTATGTGATATGTATAATATTGACGATAGCTATAATTAAATTAAATTAGATTTTAATTAGACGATCTCGATAATATAGAATAATAGTATTTAATAAAAAAAAATGTTTTAATTTAACGAAAAATATTTTATGGTCCTACCATTATATGCATCCTACATTCCTACTGGTTCTATATTATTGTAATGTTAATATTTTATTTTTTGTAGGTATTACGTCAGTCCAAAATTTTACCAAAATAAACGAAAACGCGAGTTTAGTATACAGGTCGTGTGTATATTGTCTAAACGGACCATTTTTTGTTGTATAAAGAATTGGAAAAGAGAAAAAAATAAGAGTCTGATGGAAGAGAAAACCCTCGGGTATAATTCAGTTGGCGAATATATGTTTGGGAGACCACGCTCAAGTTTCCCGCGTTGGAGTGCCTGCCAGGACTTATTTTACCAAATAGGCCCCATTTCTATTCCGTTCCGGACACTTAATGCTGGTCCCGGTCAGACCAGATATCTACCGTAGTAGAGGTAGGTAGTACAGAATAATATATATATATATATATATATATATACTTATTTATTTGCAATGGTATCCAAATAAATAGTCGTTCGCAAAACACGTAAGTACGTTTAAACGTTAAGCTCTTAACTTTGAATTACCTACCTAATCATTATAATTATATGTAAATCAATTGGACAGACTATTTCATCTGACTACAATTGTACTCGTTACTATTATAAACATAATATTTTTTAACTTCGCGTTATGCGTATATATAATTTATATTATAACTATTATTTCTATTAAATAATAATGATTCAATAAGACCCATACAAATAGAATAAGTTTTTAAACGAATGTCGACATAAAATAGTTTTTAGACTACACGTTGTCATGAATGTCGAATAGCAAAAAAAGTTTTCTTCAACACAGTTTTAGAATAGAGTTTATTTTAAAATAATTTGGTTTCAATTCTCAAAATAATCGTTATTAAAGGTTCAAAACAAAGGTTTCATTTAAAGTTTAGAAATTAAACTTGCGATTTTGCCATTCATTTATAAAGAGTAAAAATATAAATTTCATATTCAAAAAATATTTGTTATACTATGTAGAATGAAGTATGTTTATCTTTATATATACAAAGTCAACGTTACTTTTTAAATAATTTTTGATAGTTATTAATATTGTGTACTTATAAACGTTAAAAGTTTGAAAAACGACGTATTATTTATATGTATGTAGTATGTACTACATTTAACAGTTAGGTCAATTTAAAGCTATGATTTTTGTTCATTATACGTTCGTGGACTGTATTATTGGTAACCCAATAAAAAAAAAACATCTGGAATGTTTGATTGTAAATTATTTATGTACACTTAATTTTAATCATGAAAAGTAAATACGTTTCGAATTTTTTTCGTTTAGACTTTAGATGACTGAATACAATCTTCCAACGACTGACTTTATCGAATCAGATTTCCGCATAATATGTCTGCACCTAAACCGGATCACAAAGTAATGCTATGGTACTGTTCAGTTTTTATGTTCGTTATATTCCTTATCGTCGTTTACTTCAGGGTTTTACGATTGTCAAACCATGATATACATAGTAAACGTCTTAAGGTCTATTCTCTTCAAGACATCTCCTCAATATCATTGTAAATTTAAATATATTGTAAACGACATTTATATCTGGATATTGCCGTAAAAAGTCATATTATTTCGTTTTGCGCACAACAATATTATATTATATTATCTTCTGTGGTGACCACAGCTGATGATTTATAATGGATAAGATCAGTGGATAGAATCAAATAATAAAATTACGCGTAGGTATACATAATATAATATCAGCTCTGCCGATAGATAGATAGGTAGGTATGATATTATAAATAAATACAGCCGACCAGACAGACGCAATATTGATAAATAACTTATTATATTATTTTTATCTAATCCCACTACAGCCATCCGGAACGCGAAAAAAAATGATTTGTGAATCTGTCGCCTTGCCAGATCCGGGGACGAGGGCAATAAAATATCCTTTGGCAAAGCACAATCTGGGTCGACGTCATCGCCGCCACCTATGCCACCATATTATAACCGCCGAACCAAAAATCCATACCCACCGTCACCCGGTGCGTTGTTCGTATACCGGTGCGTTTTCATTTTCGTCCGGGGCGTACCATCTGTGCACGAGCGATAAAAATCGCGGAAAAAAATATTATACAAATTGCTAAAAATCAACGTTTTATTGCGAATTTCCGTGTATTATTGAAACAAAATATAATGCCGTGTGTGGCAGATCCACGCGTGCGAGTAAAATATTATGCAACTGTGTGTATATGTACCTATATAATATATTATATATACGCTTCCAGCCAAAAGTCGCAGGGTATGTCGGATGCCATAATTTCGTAGGTATACCGTAGTATTGTTTGTGGTATAAAACGAGACACGCGACCGAAGTTATTGGTTATATGCATCGCCGTCGATACAGAAATAGCGTCCCGCGATAGATAATCAACGATATCCAGTAGTAGGTACCAATAATTTGAAAAATAGTATGTAATATACGAAGCTTGTTGTTATGAATATTAAGAGTAGACATGTTTTTAAATAAATTCAACTTAGTGGCTATGCTTTGATTTAAATCGAGTGCATAATAATGTAAAATTATTATTATCATGTCATGTTCACGAATTCGTATGTGGTATTCATATTATATTTTAATAAAATAGAAAAATATAACGGAACAATTAGAAAAGTCGTGGAAAAATCTCCATTGTAGGTACACCTACTTATTTTCAATGGTTCAATAAAAATATACCTACGTTACACGCATACTTATTATTAAACTATATATACCGCGTACTACCATACATATTGCATAATGGATATTTCCATTTTTGCTGTAATATGCCATTTTTAATATCATCATATTATGCTCAAGAAATTTAATCAAGCACATTGCCTACTTCAATACATCTCGTTGCTAAACAACATTTTTAATTTTCATCTATATCAAAAAATATTTTGTCTTTGTGTAATTACTTAATGATATTTATGTAGTCTTGTATTGCATAAGCTCACCTCACAAATATTTCACTCCACAGTTCTTGAAAAGGATCTAAAAATAAAATAAAAACATAATTATTAGTTTTAAATGCCATACAACGTTTGCCTTTAAAAGATAAAATACAATCTTTTTATGCAAGTTTAAATTTTAAATTGCAATTCACATAATATTATAGTTAATACAAATATACTGCACACGTATATTATAATAAATAGAGTTATAATAATGTATTTAATACAATTCTGATTTTAAGATTACTGTAAGTCTGTAATTTGTTATTTAAATAATATATGTTTAACATGTTGACGTATCGAAATTGAAATTTAAACGAGTTATGTCTAAGTTATTAAGCTTTATGTGTATCAAATATAATAGTTATTAATATAATAGCTTCACATAGAATATAAAAAATATATAAAATTTTATTTCAGTCTAGTAATTAACAAGACGTATAATATTATAGGTAAACTTACTCGAACAATTCTTACAATAATTTTAAAATTGTAATAACTGAATATAATTTTAAAATAGCCATTATCATCTAAGCCTATTATAATGGAGTATTATCTTTATGTTTAATAAAGTAATCATATGAATTATTTTGATTTATATTTTATTTACGTCTAAAAACATGTCATACCTTAAAGCTTATAATAACAAATGAGTGGTTCTCATTCAAAAATAAAATTGTTTCGCCACAGATAACAGATTATACACAGATCTACGTACGTAAACCTATCGTATTTGTACATACATAAAATTTAAAACAATTAGAATTTATTTGAACAAATTAATTATTAATCGATTAAATGGCAGCTAGTGAGCACGCTTGAGGTAAATCACACTATATATGAGTTACGACCTTATGTTATACAATTATATATTACGTGCATCGATAGCACTCCAATCAGACGTCGACGAAAAGCTATGTACCATATTATAGAGAATCAAAAGATTAAATAGTAATAAAATAATATAATAATATGGAATACGTATTTAGGATAGCTGACTAAAAACGTTTTTTTTTTAAGCTGCAGACTTATTACATTGCGAATTGGAATTCTTCATACGGTTATTACTTCTCTAACCACATTTTGACAGATAAAATAAATAATAATATGACATGGTAAATTTAATGTCCTATTGCCATCTAGAAAAATGGTTTCCTCATCTGCGACTGACTAGAAGTTTTCGAATAGGTCGGGTCGATCTTATATACATAAAAAAAGTATATCACATATACGAGTCAAAAATGTTGATATATATAATATATTAAATTTCTTTTTTGGAGAACCTCATTTGAATTTGATAACGGTAAAAAATATGGAAACATAGTAAAAAACCGATGGTATTTTTTTCTTTTCTCTTTTGATTATTATTGAAAACAGTAAGAAACGACGAAGAATAATATTGAAATACAATACATTTCCAACGAACTAAAACTAGATTTTCAGATAACATTTGTTTTGTCAAGGCGATGAACTTTTTCCTCTTGTATATTACGGAAGCTTTTACCTAAACGATAACTATTGGAATCCCCACGAGACTGTTTTGTACTTTAAATGCTTTTTAACAATAAATGTGTATCAGACGTTATTTTTGTATATATTTTTTATAGTTTCGATTTCCCGAGAATAATGAGATTTGTTTGAATAAATGTGATGTAATTTGATATCTCAGCCAATAATTTTTCATCATTAAGTCTTGGTTAACTTTTGTTACTAACTAGAATATACACCGGTTTTCATGTGTTGTAATTATAATTAAAAACGGTTAAAAATGAATATTTAAAGAATTAACTTTAAAATATTTATATAGGTACATTAGACGATCATAATGTTTTTTTTTGATCATTGTTATATTTTACTAAAAAACAATGTATTCCTATATTGATGTAGGTACCTACAACTATTGTTATGTCCGGTTAAATTTAGGACTCATTTTTCAAAGGTTGATTACATTTTAGTGAACCATTAAATTAATCATTTAATTTTTTTGCAACATGGAATTAATGATTACCTATTTAAAAATTTTAATTAAATATACTTTTATTAAACATAAATCATTTACAATTAAACCACCGCAAACACAGAATTAAAAATCAAACATTTTATTTTATATCATATTAAAATTATTAACCGATGAGCGAAATGAATAGTTTGTTTTTAATTTTGGTCAAAGTTTGATAACTGTCCAGGGGAAATAGATTAACAATATGCTAGAACCACATTTTATGCCAGACACCAACAACTACAATTTTTAAAAACCACTTATTTCAAATTTATATATTTTGTATTTACGTTTATAAACAATAATATTAATTTAAAAAAATCATAATTAGGTAACCTTTTAGCAGACTAACGCTATTTCAATAGACTGATAAGTGATAATTAAAGTAATTGCATCAAACATATTCATTGAATTTAATTACTAATATTACTAATACCATGATTTGCACACTACATCTGCATATTATTTTTCATTCGTACCGGAAAACTTTTCAACAGTTCGAATTCGACGAGACGGTCCGTAAGTCGTGACATAAAGATTGGACCGGAGTATATTATATAAGTTGAGAAAATCAATTCATTCGAAAAATAGGAAACGGCAGGTGCCGCAGTGAGTGGGTTGAAATCACAAATCTAATCGAAAAAGGAAAATTACTTGAAGTCTGAACTGCAGCTAGACAAGCCCGGCCGAATTTTAAACAGTCTCTTTCGGTTTTATATGTCGAAACTCATATAGTTGTCGACTACACTCGCGGGACAGTTTCCAGTCGTCCACCACACATCATACCCCAATGATAAGACCGCGGTATAGTATTTAAACGGGAAAACAGTTTTATTTTATTTTCATTCTTATCTCATTTCCACACGACAACGCTGCCTTCGACCAATCGTTTAGTGCGGCGTGTCCGTGTAGTTCATGCGTGTATTTTTTTCACGTAATTTGTATACAACCATATTATAATAGTGTTGTACAATATTATAACATAATACCGTACACGGAATAATAATAATATACTACAATATATTTAGGTATAAAATATATTAACGCGTGTCGTATGTAGATTGGCCTCGGCGCGTAGGTACTTATCCACCCACCTCTAATACCCATTATAATTCCGGCGGCTTTTATGCAATAATCGTGAAACGCGATTCGGGCGCAATTTATACGATAATCACCAAACGCAGCTAGAGAGGGAGAGAGATAGATAGAGAGAGAGAGAGAGAGATGCCTTATCTCGCCGTGTTGTTGTTATATACTTAACCTTTTCCCGATGATTCCGGGTCAGCCTTGGGGTAGGTGGTTGGGGAAGTACCTATACCTGGACGCGAGCGTGCTACGGGGTTTGGTTTTTATCCGTGCGCGCGCTGTTAAATTAAACGGTAATCAAGCAAGATAGATCGCTCACGGCAAGCGGTCATATATTACATTATTATACTTATACCCCTGTATGTGTGTGTGTGTGTAGGGTCGGACACGCCCGCATAATGTCTTAATCGTTAAAAAGTCGCCAGGCCAAATAAACACGTATTTGCACGCGCGGTCAGCCGCCAACGGTATATTATACTTACATAATATTAAAATATAATATATACATATTATATTGGATTATAATATTACAATATATATTATCGTATGGGTACGAGGCCGCTGCCGCTGCAATTGGTCGCACGCAATCACTTCGGACTACAACCACGACTGTACGATGATGAATATTTCGGTCACTCACCGTATAATAATAATATATTACAATACAATATAAATGTGTGTGTGTGCGCTTGGCGTATATTTAAATTTCCGCACACCTATTACGACAACTATGACGACGACGACGGCGGCGGCGGCGACGAGGCATGTGTACAGGTATTATATACCGCCTCACACCCCGGAGGTACAACCCTCGAACGTGTAAACGAGGGGTGTGCTGGGGGAGGGGTTGGAGGTCGTGGTTGGAGGTGACGGGAGGAAAGTGTGTATATATATATATATATATGTGTATTATAATGTATGTATGGTATAGCGTGACCGGAGGCGTACGATTTATCATGTCCCGTTACACTACCACCGCAGACCGCGATCATAGTGGTGTGGTAGTGGCGGAGGTGACGTGTGTGCGTGCGGCGGAGGGCAACGGGAATACTACGCTCGCACTAGTTTTGTTTTTTTTTTTCGAAAATTTTCCGGTTTTTCATAAACAACATATACATATATTACTATGTATTATATACACACGAAGGACGGAGGGACTCGGGCGATAGTAATATTTTATGAGGACCGAGGGTGGCGAATGAAAACGGCCTAAATAAAACAAAACGAAAAACCAGAACCCAATCCTATGCACATATTATTATTATTACTACTATATACCTACACCGAATAATACATACACTGCACTACAACTTACAATAATACTAATCATAATAATAATAATGATGATTATAATGGTAACAACAATAACGCGAAACGAGCGTACCTACATAATATTATAAAATAATATAGGATTTCGCCACCACCGCTGTGGGATTCCAACGAAAACGCCCCGACGGATTCATTAAGTTCGCGCGGGCCGCAGTCGTATATTGTCGTATTGTTATTCCGCCACACCACGCCCTTACAAATCGTTCGTCTTTTGAATTATTACAACGATATCGAGAATGACGAGCGAGAACAGCTGTGGGTTTACGGTGGGGAATTTTTTTCCATCTCACCGGTGGATAAATCGTTTGCCGTACCGTCGTAGCGCCGTGGGCTAGGCACACGTCATGATATTCGCTATATATTATTATAATAATATAATTTTATGTTTTGTTTTCGCGATGGATTTGAGCGAGCACATTGACGTAGATATAGCAACGACGATAATGTCGTCACGCATAGACCGGATGGGGAATCGATATCCCCCGGAAGTAACGAAATCCCGGTTACAAGCTCATCGAAGCCGTCACCACCGCCGAACGTAGACTGAATGAAGTACGTGAAGGGAAAACGCAGAATTTTGAGCTTTTAAGTTACATTTTGTGGTAAACAGACACCGAGCGACGTTTATAATGTTATATAGAACGCGTTGTAGTATTTTTGATACTGTTATATTAATAATATAACCACCCACCGGGCTGATAATATCGGCTGATCTTTATCTTTGATTAGTCACCCAATAAAATATAATTATTGAGCTACTCACGTTTAATATTAATTTTTTATTATGTATTGTAAAGTAATGACAATATAATATAGTCGATGAGTTTACATTGTGCTATAGTGATATGAAACATATCAGAACGCGCGTAAAAGGATTAATTTTTGCATGAAGAAGGGTTATTTATTACGTCACACAAAAACGAGAACATTTCATGAAGTTGACGCCGAAACCGCATGACGCGTGTCTCTGTCGTAAACATGGCACATCTGCGTTCAGCAGAACTAATCTTGTGTTGTAAACTCAAACATTATTGTCAGTTTATTAATCTGTTATCGAATTTAAAGGAATATTTATATTATTTAGCGCATCACGAAGTATTGATATTAACATTTTAAAACAAGTCGAGAGAATTTGAAAATTATTGTAATATTTTATATAGCTGTTACTCGCTCAAAATTAAAATATCAACAAAAACCTACAATCTGGAAAGTTTTCTTACTTTTACGTTTGATCAGTAGCGTATTTAGACCAGGGCCACCGGGGCCCCCAAAAGTGTGTCCAAGTAGGGTGGCCACAGGAAATTTATTATTACATTAAAAAAAATATTATTCTTATTTTTTTTTTTAAATATTGTATTTATGTGTTGATTATAATTCGATATGAAACATAGAAAATAATTTAGTGATGGCATTTATTATCTTGTATATAATGTTATTCGTCATTGGTTTTTCAAACGGGCGGTTTGTTATAAAAATAAATTAAGTATATTATAAAAACAACGCTTGTACGCAGTAATTGTAGCACAACTATTATCAGTATATTATTTCATAAATATTATTTCATCAATAATATTGCAGCTCTATAATCTGTTGATGAACATATTGTGATTTGTACGTCGTCGTCTCCTTACAATGCTTATAATTATTATTAGCTTCTAGAGTCACATCACTATTTAATAATTAATATTTGTAATATAATGATTGATACTGATCTGAAAGAAGAATCTTCCTACAAACCGCATTTAACTCCGTTTTTTTTATTTTATTTCAAATAAAGGTAAACCTAATATAGTTTGCACAAAAAGCTTGAAATTGTAATCATTTTGAAGACATATTATAAAGTTTGAGATTAAAACATTGAAAAACGTAGTTCAACACGGCCTTTAGAATATTACCCTCTAATAGTAAACAAAAAAAATAAACAGATTTTTGTTGATCTACAGAACGGGATAATTATTCACGTAGAATGTATTTTTGTAGACAAAATTACAATGGTATGGTATCCTTAAAGATGGCCTTTGTCTCTTATAGGCCACCAAGTTTCTCGCTACACCACTGCGTTTGATTATAATAATATGTCGATTCACATTTCGCTTTAATATTAAATCTAACAACACCAAATTGATTCCGCTGAACCAAAATGTTCATTGTCTTATGAATTTACGTTTGTAAGGCGGAAACAATACATCCGCGTACACAACTTGTTCTCGTAATTGCGAACGTTGTTAGAATATTATTGTGACGGTAAAAAAAAATCAAACCTAGTTTCACATTAATAATTTATTGAAGTCTCTGCAAACGATAATATCCATAAATTACGAAATAAAAACTATAAACAAAACGGTCGTGTGGTTGTACGAACAATGAAAAACAAAATATGTATCGATAGCGCTCTTAGTAACTGCCCACTGAAAAAAATAAAACCTTTTTGCATCGCATCATTTTAAAGAAATCGGTGTGCAATATTATTCCGTGAACACTTCCCAAGCCAAGCAAGTTCGTTTTTGTTTTTAAAACTTTTTCCAACGCATTCCTTATCGTCAATTAATAAAAAGAAAAAAAAACTGTCGAAGAATAATCACAATTATTCTTGGAAAACATAAATTGTTACAACCATTTCTAACACAATATATATTTAATAAAAAATATTCGAGAATAGTCGAATAGACTGTTGCGCGAATACTTAACAAGACAATAATATAGTTGTAGACTGAATTTCTGCGATGTCCGATGACTTTGAGTTCAATATGTACAAGCAGAGCAAGCGTGAAATATTATTTCTATATAACATCATAATACACTCGCAGCGGAAAAAGCATAATATTTTATTCACGCGTTATTGGGTCGGATTTCACAAATTTCAAGTAAATCAAAATAGTTTTCCCGCGGTGTAAGATGAAAATATTTACAAAATCGAAATAGTTACGACGATATCATTAACTATGATAATATAGCGGGTACCTTTAATTTATACAACACAGGTAATGATGTATATCATAATATTTTCTGGACAATATTTACGCGCGTGCAAGGAGTGATGTTTTCTCTACTGCTGCAGGTCATCCGGTCATCAGTATACGTGGAATAAAAAAAAATATTATGCGTATAACATAGAAAAATATAAAAACGAACAGCGTTTTTCTATAATAATTTCCGCATAATAACGCAAATTGCATACACTACGGCGCATGTACAGAGGGAAATATAATATACTGTGTACAATATATGATTTACCGCGGCGTTTGATCGCCGCACGAAATTGTATGGGTCGGCCGACCCACGCACCTGCACCCCTATAATTTTCTCCGGGGAGGAAGCGGCTTCTTATCGCTGCACAGCCCCCAGCGGTCGTGTAGATTCGTATCAAGCGCACACACACGCAAAAAAAGCACTACTCACTTCGGCCAAATTATATACACACGGGCCTACGTGTGGCGTCCTGTTTATTACGTTTCACTTTAGTTTACGGCCTCTGTGTGGCACGTTGGAGCACGCGTCATTATATTTTACATTCGGAAAATTAAAATTGCGAGACACATATTTAGTGTGCGGAGCGTTTACGAAACTATCGGAAAACTAAAGTAATACCTATAGGGCGAACGCACTGTACGAAAATATTGCAGGTCTCATAACGTGATGTCATAATCATATAAAATCTCAATGTCTATCGCCTAAAATACAGTTTAATATTTTGGAGTGTGAAAGTATAAATCGAAAACAATATAATATGCACGTGTCCTTGTAACGCGTATAACATTGTTTAACAGATCATATAATAATATATTATAAATCAAATCCCAAAGGGACGTTTTAAACAAACGTACAACATAACTTTTGAAACACAACTTTATTACCCATGTGGCCATGTTACGCTTTCAAAGTCGATGGAGAATTTAAATTTGACTGTTAATACAATGCTGTATTGTCATTGGTGGTTATTTTTTGTAAATTGAGGTATATATCGGCGCAACAACTATAGGGTACAACCTCGGGGTACACAATATTATAATATAGCGACCTGGAAAATCCAAATAGCTTGCCTCTATTTCTGAGAATATCATCGTAAAATACCGTGAAAATGAACACACAATATTATAGTATTATTAGAATAACGTGTACCTATATTGACTATACAAGACGCCGTGTGATCGTATAATATTATTATACTAATACAAAATTATATAATACCAAAATGTATAATATTAATGAAATCAGAAAAATGTAGTCGTTGACGGTGTCGAAACCAGAACTAAAACTTCGTATCGAACATTTGAAACTCTAAAGCGTACATTGATATTGCCTATACCCAAGGTAGTTGTTAAGACTTAAGGAATTAGAAGTTTTATTATAAATAAGAAAAGATTGTGAACATAATACATTTATATGTATATTGTATATGCACGTGTGTGTGTGTGTGTGTGTGTTTGTGTGTTTGTAATATTACTTATATATGAATACAACTTTATTCACGATTTTGACAACCGTTCACACCCTCCCACACTGTTTTAGGGCTTGTTGTGCCAACAGAGGTACGATATGTATAGGCGGACACGTCTTCAGCTTACGAATTTAATGAACAAAGTATCATATGACTATAACAATACGATAGCGGTAAATATTAAATATCTTAACACCATTAATCATAATGGCATTACAATACATTGTGTCATGGTGAAAAACTATTGCTTAAAATATTCTTATACGAAATTATTGCGTTTTCATTTCACCTGCAGTCGTGATGGACGAATAGAAATGTACACCGTCAATCACGAGCATTGTACACTGTTGTACAAACAAATAGTGTTGGGACGTGATTGAACTTGAAGTTTATTAGTTGCCCGGCCATTGTTGTTATCGCCGTTCATAAATCATAACGAGTATAACGATTAAAATAATAAAAGTAACCGTAGGTATATATACCAAACCGTCGTGACAAAGGGCCAGCCGCTGTCATACTAGAGCAATAATTTACGAATACGACGATCGATTCACTTGCCTTCCCTGTAATTATTTTAATAATTATTATGTTTGGACTACAGCAGCTGAGACTAATTGATACGTGTGTTAATGACAGATGTTATCATACAGCATAGTCGCTTAAGTATGTCCTTATTCCTTAATTCAAACGATTTCGAGCAACAGACATACTGAAAATATAAACAACACATTAATCTCGTGAACTTATAGTCTCATTTTTCTAAGTGTAATAAGTTTATATACGCTGCGAAGAAAAAATACAAAGCACATAAAAAGTTGACGAAAACAAGAAGCATTTTTTTCTCTTACGCCTTTTGTTTTTTTGCGTTGCCTCCGCATCCACGCCAGTGCTGCCAACACAATTGTTGAATGTACCATCTACAATAGTAATAAAGACATTTTTTTTTTGTATGCAAAAAATGTTCAAAGTATATTTTAATTGTCAATATAAGAAAAAAAAACTGGATCAAATACAAAGACCGGATACTTGGCGTTTGACACTCGTTTCGCTTCGCCCACCTCGTCATAACATTTCTATTGAATGTTTTCTAAATTACCATATTATAATGTATTAAAAATTTAAAAGTAATAATAACTCTGAATCAAAATCGTTGATAATGTGTTGACAATTGACATATTTTAATGTGCTGTATACAATATACATATTATCATCTTAATAACATGGTACACGTACAATTTATTTTATCTTATAAAATATTCTCTCGAAAACTAATATCAACTATGTTATTAAAACTATAGTAAACTATGGTATTCACAGTCTAACCAAAATGCTCATTTGAAATTCAAGTGTACAATAGTTATATAACTATTACAAAACGTATCTTATTGTCGTTCAATACTGTGTAATACTCCAGTTACACACACTGTATTGTAGGTACCTATGCGTATAGTTTAGAGTTGATGGTAAAAATCCGATTATAAGACTAACTTGCACTCTGCAGTTGCACAGACAATTTTTGATGGGTATATATATATTGTAAAGTTACATGGACTTCGATAATAATAATTGCTGTTTCGCGATTTATAAGTCGTGATTAAACGAAAACTTCTCGAGGACTGTGATTTAAAAACGGAAATTCGATTTTATGTAGGTACAGAAAAAAAAAAAGGAAAAAGAATTGAAAGTACGAAACCGACCTATACATGTAACCGCCCGAACGTCATTAAGATGGGGTGGATCGTGATTTGCGTGTAACATTAAATCCACTGTTTTAAACGGAACTGAAATGTTTCATGGTGCAAAATATACTGTGTATGTACAACTGGTAAATGTAAATTGCAATGAAGGGAAAAAATTGAAAATCGTTCCCCAAAGATTACATGCAGTAAAAAGAGTAAAATATAGTGGTCGTGATTTCGGAGCAGGTACAAGAACATACGCATTATTGTTGGGCGTAGCTAAAGTACCCATTATAGCGATTTCAAGCAATAAAAACTTTAATTATGAAACTTGAATAATATAATATAATAATATATAATTTTAGGCACATATTATGCAAACTATGAAAGTAATTTAGGATACCCGGATGATATTATCATAAGATGGGTTTCACTATCCTAAAAAAGCATGTGATTTGGTGGATTTGAGTGGTAATCAAAACGATTATAGATATTTTATTTTAACGCCATTTATTTATGTAATATTATAACGACGATTGATTGCCAATGTCCGTCCGTTTGTAAACATTTAGAAAAATAAAGTTCTTTTTTTACGAGGCGCAAAACTCACGGAAATAATAATATACAAACGTTTTTTACATTTTTTTTTTTGTACATTCGTTTATTTAATGACTTGCCAATTAAAGTTTTAGACTTCAAACGAGCAGTTTGAAAATTATCGCCTCGTTCATTTGAATAAGTAAAAAAAAAAACAACTGATCATTAAATTCGAGTCAAAAGTTCGAAAACTGTGTGAATCGATACGCGCATATTCTATTTTATTTCGAATAAGAAAAATGTAAGAGTTTTTCACCTGGATATGATTTTTTTTTATTATTATCACATTACGTTGACTATAAATTATTACGAAATTTATTATATATACAGGTAGAACTAAAAATAACACAATTTAAAATACATTTTTACTAATAACGTGCGATTGGAAAATGACGTGGGTAGATAATAATTATTATTAAGCGTACGCGCGGTTTTTAGATGTTTATACCATCACGATGTTGATTATGAAGTTATTTTTTATTTAGGTTATATTCATTTATTAGTCTAAAATATTATCTAGGTACCCATTACATATACCCACTCATCGTCTCATCACGAACGCTTAGGATGGAGTAGAAACATTAAGCAGTTAGACTCAGAGCAACATTTACAATCTAGCTTATTATAAAATAATAATCATAATTTATAGTTTGTTTTTGTCACAGCAGCGTAAGTTCTTAGAAAAGTACATACTTTATAATGGATTAGGTTTACATAATATTATTAATATTTAATACTGATGATGATTTCAGTAAATATGAAGTTATAAGACGGTATACGAGGATAACATTCGTCTAAAAAGGTAGCCACTAGCCGAAAATGGGTATAATTCTGAGACACAAAAATATATTTAATATTTACACCGATTGTCATAACCGAAATCAGTGGAACGAATCAAGCGTGTGCGCAGCATAATATGCCTCGTTATTTTATTTTATAGAACAAAGGTAATCGATGTTTTTAATAACAATGTTCTCCCCCTCCGCATTGTTCTATGGGTCTACGTCAGAATAAAAAATCTGATTTTTTATTTTTAGAAAAAAATAGAATTACAATAATAATATAATAATCTGATAATATTACAAATTATGATGTTTTATGATTTATTATTTTTGTGTTGAAAATTATAATCTATAAACATTCACTGGGTGTGACTAATGCGAATGTATATGGCATCGTATAAGAGCCGATTTTGACCGTCGACTAAAATCCGGACAATAGCTGATAATAGTATACAACGCGGTAATCGCGGCTGACCGACCAGCATGACCAGCAAACTTTCAAAGGTCCAGTATGATATAATATATTTTTTTTATTTATATACCTTCAGCAGCTTTCATATACAAACCGATACGACTGGTATCAATATAAAATAATATATATATATAATATATATATATATTATATATTATACACACATTCCATTTCTCTTATACGATACCATATATTATTATTGTATACACGATTATTCTTTTAAATTATATTTTTATCGTTCACCCTCGACAAAAGGTCACGAGCCTTTCGAACGCACATATAACACTACAACGGTATAGTACAAAAGTTAATTGTACCAAGGGATTCACAGTGTATTTTGTCAAAAACAGATAAATTATTTGCACTGGCAATAAAACTATACGTATACAGTACAAACTGCAACATAATATATATATATTATAATTATCTAGGCTTCCAATATTTTAATTTGAAAATATTTTTTTTTGCTGAAGCGAAATGGTCGGTAATAAAATAAATTACCTAACTAAATATTGTAGAAACTTATTTTCATTTTTAACGTTTTTAAAAAATAATTCGGTATGATGAATATATTTTATGAGAACAATAATTGTTTTCATTCTGCACACAGACAAAACAAAACGAAACAAAACAAATCGTAATAATAAGCTGCGCATATTAATATATTATTATTATAAGCGGGCCATAACATATTTTACAATTTTTACACACGCGCATACGCATTGTCGTACGAACTTTTACAATACCATCCATTACAATTTACTAAAAATAAAACAATTAAAACCTAGGTACATAAATAATTTTTGTTTGCCAAAATATTTGAAATATTTGTAATACATTATTCTCGGTAATACGCATTTGTAGACAAAATAATATATAATAATATTATGTAAACAGCAATAGGCAAATGAATAATTTATAATCAGGTGCTACCTAAGTGGTCGAGCGTCTATTTATATTTAAAATCTTTGAAAATAAAGTAATCGAAAAATGCTTCCGTGGTCAAGCCTTTTACTTGCTCACGTTTTATTCAACATTTCGATGTTTGTATTCGCCGTATTCACCGAAAATACTCAGCGATTCAAAGGAAATAAAAAATACCTGTTTTAAAGTACAATCTGCGTTCGATATTGTAAAATATATATTATACTGCAGAGGTGCTGCATAAAACTTTTATACATCCTAGTTTCCTGCCCCTACGGCGAGAAAAAATAATAACGTTTCCGAAGAAAAAAAAATATGATCACAATAGATATATAACGGATAGGCAATCTAAAATTCCGTTTGGAATCAGAATATTATTATAATTATTACATAGATTTCCAATTTCAAAAGCCGTCAAATATAGTAATAAATATCAATTCCTAGTAATAATAATTGTTGTGAACAAATAGTATGTAGGTACCTATAGTTATAAATTATAATAATAAAATGCCAACCGCCGAAACTCGATCAAACATTAATTCATCGTACAAAATTAAAATTCTGAAAACACGATTAAAGCATGCGCAAAAACTAATGTGCATTATGGCGGGGGTAAATATTTGCTTAATAATAATAATAGTAATAATTAATAATAATGCATCGAGCACACAATATTATGATGCGTTTCGCCGTAGATATAATCGTGAGCGATGATGTTAATCGATAATAATATAATTGTTGCGGTTGAATTTTAAATTCCCATCGGTTTTACTGTATCGGAGAGCCGTGGAAGTGCAGGTGGCGGCAGTTTTAACAGCGAATAAAGAACAAATCGATTTGGTGCGATTCAACGATACGAATATATACACAAATTCATAATAAATAATATTATGGCATTGTGTGAACGGTTATCGTGAAATATGGAGAGACATGACAGTCGCAGTATCATTATCGACGTCCACGAGGGCGTTGTTGTGGACGGGGTTTAAAACAATCGCAAATTGTTGGTGAAAATAACAATAACGATAACAATAATAATAATAATAATAACCATAACAATCGGGAGTGGGTTATGGTTGCTGGAGCCTTAGATAAAATGTCAAAGATACATCTCTATAATATACTTTATTGGTTAATTTATAAAAATGTGTGTGTAATACTTCAGTTGCTAACTTACAGTAGTAATAATATAATGGGTACCTAATATATTTTATACGATTCTGGATAATCAATTGAGTTCAGATATTGTGTACCTCTGCAATAAACTCAGATAATAATATATGGCTTGTCGTTGCTGAAAATGATTTTTAAACCCCATTGTTTCTCGTTTTATTATTTTAGTTTAATATAATATATTGCTAAAGTGCTGTGGCTGGATCGTTTCTGCAGCGACAAATGAACAAGTATTTTTATTATTCTATTAGCATGTTTGCTAATAGAAATAACAATAAAAAATGTTTAATATATTACAATATTATTATAACTCAAAACTTTTGACGACTACACTTAGTGGTCGGATAAAAAATTCAGTTCTAAGAATTGCACCTACGTAATTTGTGGTTTTATACTTGGATTTTAAGAAAAAAATAATACGAGTTTTATAATATAAAAAATTCATAGGTACGAACACACAATGTAAACAAACAATTAAAAAGTAAGCTATAAATAAGCTGAAACGAAAAATGTCGTGTCTCTAATATTCTACTACTTACGTTATACAAATATAAAATACGTATTTATCTCCGTATTAATTTGGCTGATATAGTGTAATTTAGAAAAACATATTGAATGTTATCATCCGAACTATATTCATCACTTTTTTTAAAACTTTACGATGTAATACAATATTTTATATTTATATGACTTATAGGTGCAGCTGTACGAAACCATACGACCGGCTCTCGTTTTTTATCATTCCTAAAATATATGGCCCTGATATTAATGATATACGATAGCATATATTTTTATTGGCCTATAATTTGCAGTCAACGTTTCTGGGGTAGGTACCTCTATACCTATAGTTATGAGTTTATGACGATCGATTATCGATGGTGATAAAAAACCCCTATCACATGCTCCGCCAAAGGTTTTCCAGAGACGTTTAATTGGGACCTGGCCATAAACCGCGGGAAAATGGATGAGAATGAGGTGGGCACTCCGCGTGTGACAGATTACATTTGAATAATGCTAATCGGTCGTCCCCCACGCACACGACGCCATTGTTCGCGTTTTCCGATATTATTTTTGATTTCCTCGATTTACGAGTAAGTATTCTATATGTACAACAATATAATATATTTTTATTATGTGCGTGTTTTGATGTGCGAACCTAACTGTGAATTAATATAGTATGAAGTAAACAGTGCGCGTGGAGTTGTTTGTGCAGATTTGTCGATAAAACGAAATAAACATACCTACCTACCTATCACAGCTCGACAGCCGTATAGTAAAATGTATTATTATTTATTATACTAACTATAATACCATATAGTTGTCGTTTTGCATATTTTTCGGGTCCAAATATTATTATAATACTCCACACATAATATATAGTGTGGATAGTAACTGGCATTTATTCACAGAATAAATTGTACCATGAATATATTATTGTTCGATAATAATACTCAGAGTAACACATAATAATTAATAACTATATACAATACAAAATATACAATATATTTTAAACTATAATAATATAATATTCCCGAGAGTATGGTATACAGATATTATGCTTATTGTAAAGTAATGGTAAAAAAGACTTTAACATTATCATTGATAATAATTACTAAACGTATCCTGTTACCTGTCAATTAATAAAATCTGAAATATTTCAGTAAAACTTTTCATTGAAATATTTCATAATTTTATTTTCAACCGAAACTTTTAACTACTAATTGTATATTATTATGGTTATATTTATAAAAATCTGTCAAGAAAAAAATTTAAAAGTATAGCAACACGAATTTTGCATAAACTAAATCTTAAAGTTTTGAACCTCTAACTCATTTAAACAAAAAAAAAAATAAAGAACAAGCGCCTTGAAAAGTGCCTATATTATAATATATAGGTATCGGATACGAAGTTGACGAACGATTATTGTTTTTGTAACCATGAAAATAATTATCGAATGCTCGTATTGCGGTAAAAAATTGCCCTTTAAACCTCTTTCCCCGTATATTACAGAATTCGGTTTCTCAATCATTAAATACATGCATACGATTTCACTCTGACCTCCCAACCACCCAACCATTATCCACAAAACTAATTTTGTAAAATAAATTTAGGTACCCAAAATGTTTGTTTACCTATTGCCCTTCTTCCATTATACGTCATATAATATATATATTTCTATTTTTGAGTTTGTCTTTGTATGGCATTGATGGCTATTTAGCTAGCTAATTGTATATTATAATATGTCTATAATAATTTATATTATTATTTTATTTTATTTAATTTATTACGTGCGCTAAATATCTATAATATAGATTATTATTATGGGTCTATCCTTATGGCTGACGAACATAATATTTCACCTTTAGGTTTTTTCCCTGCGCTGGATTTCAACTTTCTTTATACGTTTTTAAATGAATCACTCGATAGAAAAAGATTACGAAATACGAATTTTCATTAAAATAAAATGTTTATTGTACTTAATTCACGTGTATTATGGGCTACAAATTTAGTCTGTACACACAAAAGTACGTACAGCAGACGTACACTGCGGTGTGCTTACAACACATTTAACGAAATTACATACCATTTTAGTCTATGTGCAAATAAACTTTTGAGTTTATATTTGTTGAAAACAAATTCTCTTAATGCTTTGCTCATAATATGGGGACAACGCGACCATACCCGCTGCCAAAAACGAAATCGAACGTTCTCTTTATTTATTTATTTCTTCTTGATTATAATATATTTTAATACATACTAAATCTGCTATGTCTTAGTTTAAATTTGAATGATGGTATAGAATGGATCCATAAAATAATACGGTCTACACA
This sequence comes from Acyrthosiphon pisum, assembly GCF_005508785.2. NCBI lineage: Eukaryota > Metazoa > Arthropoda > Insecta > Hemiptera > Aphididae > Acyrthosiphon > Acyrthosiphon pisum. The sequence goes on along the minus strand of NC_042495.1, from coordinate 6,361,426 downwards.
CAATAGAAATGGCGTATAGAACGTATAAAACCAAAAACATATTACTTAACTCTGCGATGTAGTATGTAATGGTATACTAAGATTACTCACAATATAATATAGTGCTATATGTATATATATTATATACCTATATAACACTGCAGAGCAGGTAATATCAGAATTCAGGATATTATTCTACCACAATTCATTATCTACCTACTATGCATACGAATGTATGATAAACCGTAAACTACGATAGTACCTATTAAATATTTAAGTATGAATAAAACATGTATCTCATAAGAACTTGCATTTAACGAAAAAAAAAAAGTTTACATATTATTTATATAATAATATATTAATATACGGTTTACAATTTATTCTTTACAAGATGTATAATAATATGTGAGAGCAAAATACGCAATTCGATGGTTTTCGGTTAGGTTTTAACTATATAGGTATATAATATATGTACCCGAACTACTCGAAAATAATATATTATATATAAAAAAAAGCTTTTCGATCCTTTTATCAATATGTTTTAAACCTATACGTTCGTCGTCATTCCTATATTTAAATTATCCTACCGCAAGAATATACGCGAATTATCGGAGTCGATGATTCGATTTTTTGAAAAATATATGCTACACGTAATTTTTTAGCAGTGTGTATCTACAAAATTAGTTTTCATTGATAATAATTTAACAATAGCAGTAAAGCCGACAGATATGACAAGATTAGATGTTAGTTATATCTAAAAGTTTGATATTAATTTATATTCGTAATGTAACGCCAGAAACATAATGATATTATTTTGAACATGACAATATTGACCCCATGTCAATGTCATATTTTACTGAGCGGTTTCTTGTTATTTCGGTCTGGCCTTATTAAAACGTCGATGTTAAATAAACATAAAAATGAAAAGAAGACTATACAAAAAAACTAATTTTATTTTTTTTTTTTTTATTTAAATAAAAAGAACACTGTTCACTAAAATCATCCTAAAACATTGTTTTATTTCCTATCAGCTGTGTTATAACTAACAGCAGGCTCTGAACATCATAATTATCCGATTCCCTCGAAATTTTATATTTTATCAATGTATTTAAAATAAAATATTTTTTTAAAACAAACTATTTTAATTTAAAAAAAATAGCAATAGAAAAATAAATTACAATACCTATCACAATAAAACAGAAAATCTGTAACATTTATGCTAACCAATATTTATTAATATGATCTAAATATTATTATTTTTAAGCATTACACAAATCATTTAAGTTTTAATGCATTGCACTTTGTTCATAAATAGGTACCTAATAATAATATAATATCACGTATTTTTTTTATCTTTCTGATAAATAGGTTTCGTTTATAGGTTAGATTTACAAATGTTATGACTGAAATTTGTCGATTTATTCATTTTGTGAAACTGTTGTAAGAATAATATGTCATATTACAGTCAATAAATAGGTACTCGAATGTTTCAAAAATAAAATATTGGCCATTAAAATGTAGATACAATATTATAAATCATACATGGTTATAAATAACTACACTACGATATAATAATAATATATTGATAAACTACAACACTATGTGACATTTATGCATGTAATGATCCCGTACATAAACCCTCGTACCATTAATTTTTAAAACGCTGTGTTTAATTCAACAGAATTTTATCTTTTTCTTAGTATAAGTACCTATAGTAAAAGAGTGAATATATAATTGAAAAAGAAAGATATTAAACGCGGAGTTAAGTACGACAAGCCCCATAAACCTATTTTTGACATAAAATTGTCTTAAGTACGGGCATTAGAATAGGAATATATAATGATGATTATTAACGCGTTCCTCGATCAAGTTTTTATGCAACTATGGATAGTAAAATATTATATTATCATCCACTGCTTCAAAAACAAATTTAATATATATATATCATATTTACCTCACAATAAATATATGAAAAAAAGAGATTGGGCACGTGATATATAAAATGTTGTAACCGAGTGCGGTGAATAATTAATAGGGTTAAGCCGAATAAGTTTTAAAATAAAAATAAACAAACAGAACTAAAACGTATCTTCAATGAATATAATATCTTAAGTAGCTGGATGATTTAATTTGTATATATTTTTTTTCGGAAAGATAAGGCTTGGAACGTAACATTTGCTTAGTGTGCATGCGAGTATAAGGTTTAAGACGCTACCTAGTATTACATAAACGCCATCGCAGCCATTTCTGGTGTTTAACCAATTTTAACTCACTGATATTATTTTACCGCCGGGAATTAAACTACCAATCAGTAAGTGGTCTTGTAAACATAATTTTCGATTCGGTAGTTTAGCAAGTAATTAATAATAATTGTAGTGCGTCGCGGTGCTTGTATACACTTGGAAGTATTTTGCATTTTGAAAGAAAACCGTTCTTTTTAAAATATTATAATGTATAAGTCACGCTATGTTAAACATACATTTTTTATTCTATAAAGCACTTAAACGTTTATTGCTTACAACTATATTTAAAAACAGTGATAAAAATAACCAAAAGTCTTATTTTTTATAAGATATATCATTTGAAAATTGAAATAAATGATATAATAAATATTATTGTAATTATTAATTGATTTTTTTTTTTATTCTTTATTATTTAACTCGTGGCATCTTATTAGCGCCATTTAGTGTTTTTTACTATGTGGGAGGTTCTGTAGGTTTAAACACGTTTAACACAGTTTGGCAGATTTTTTTAGTGGGTACCCGTAAGTAACTGCCATGCCCGGGTGGGAGATGGCGGCAGTTCTCTCCGAACATCGTGAATTGTCGAAGAAAAATGCCCCCAGCGGCCGAGGTTTTGAACCGGCGTCGGTGCGCATCGCAACCGACGCCTTAGTCCGCTCGGCCACTTCGTCCCCCTATTAATTATTATATTTTATAATAAGGAATTACATATACAGTTTATCGGTGGCTCGGTACAGATAAATAATATATGCATAATGATTTTATTCTGATCATAAAATTTGATTAAGCTATATTAATGTGTATAATGTGTATGATTTAATTAAATAAATTATTTTACTGCAAAATATAGAGATGAAGTATGAAACATAGCAATAAATATTATATAAAGTAAGTATGTAACTTCCTATACCTATTGGTATATTTAGGTGCATAGTATTTTTTTCTATTTTCTTTGTCTATACATTCTTACATAATATTATTAGTAATGAATAATAATAAATATTCACAATTATTAAAATACAATTTTTATTTTTACATTTCTTAGTGTTATTGGAGATATCTGATACCTTATTATTATGATTTATATTTATTAGGGTGTGTATGTATATTATTATAGCATAACTTGTGTATTTGAATTGTGACGTAAATCTGTAAGTGAATTCTAATAATCCCTGATTGAATATTTTTTAATGTAAATTGATAACTATACTACCTATGTATCATAAATCATCTTAAACATTTTTCTCAAAATGATCGACAAATATGCTACACAAAACCAAAACACGTTCATCTTGTTGTCATATTTTTTATAAAAGTAAGTCCGGAACATTTAAGAAAATCCTACACACTAAATGAACTAAATCTCTCTTAATAACATACGGACCTAACCTAACCTAATCTAACATATTACCTAGTGCCAGTGGCGAACAATTGTTTATTTAATAAAAGAGTATTACTGCGATAAACAAACGTTGCACCTTTGATACTACCCAAGCATAATATATTAATATGTAATAATCATAATAATATAAATTCGAGTAAAATAAAACTATTATCACCACCACGTGTTAATTGTTTACAAATTCGTTTTGTAATTGAATGTTATAATTTATCAAAGCCAATTTCAGTCAAATTAAATCACCTGATGAAACAATTTTTCCGGTAGGTAGGTAATCACAAAACGTATTCACGGTTCGCATCGATTTTACAATAACCATAACAGCACTATACCTACTGCAGTATCAAACAATTTGTTTTTACAGTGTTAATCCCATTTAACCGCGAATATTGTTTCACGCTTTACAATAATATAAATATTTATGTGAAAAATAAACAACAACCATTAGCAGAAGATAATAGCCACGCAATGTCAGCGCAGTAAATGCAGTTCAGCCACCCCCGTAGTGATGGGGTAGGGCCCCAGGGGGTTGGGGAAGGTGAGGCCGAGCCCATGGTCAACTATGGCCAAGACGACGACGGCGGTGGTGGTTGTTAAACGAAATACATATTATATAATATAAACATAATATCATTATACTATATAATATATATATATGTATCATTATACGTAGGTAGGTACTTATATTATTATACACAACAATACCCACACACGCTTATACAGGTGGTATAGTGTCGGGTACACACCTTTAGCGGTGTGGGATTTGTGAGTTGGCCGGGGGAGGACAAAACGCTATCTGCAGAACTTCAGCACGTTTCAGGGATTAAGGGATTAGCACTATATTTCGTGTTCCGAGCGTTTATTGGTAGACAATTAGCTTTCTTTGTGTAGAGGTCCGCAAAGCTAGAGCCGCCCTCGGAATCGTTATCCCTTATAACGTTTTCGCTATACATAATAATAACAATAATAATAATAATAATAATAACGATAATATCATATAAATGACTTGACGTAGGTGTATATAATGTACCTACCCTTGCGTATATGATACACCGCGTACTGGTCGGCTTACGAATATTTTCGAACACATAGACAGGAGCGTATATAATAATGGACGCAACATCGTGATATGCCGACGTAATAGACGTCTATACATTTTTGTTTGGACAACAGTAAACGTAAATATTATACCATAGTAGGCTGGAAGTGCAAAAACAATAGATAATGAGAGACAGGTATATTGATTTAAAAATATCTCAAACAACCTACGATGGATATAGTGCTTATACAGTTATACTCTATTACTTATTAGTAAAATTAGTATTATTTATTTAATGGTAATACAAATAACACTATTCATATAATAGATATACCCATTATATTACCTTATAATAAAATAATAATAATTTTATTATTGTTATAAATATTATAATTTGTATAATAATTATGCCACACTCACATATTATATAAAACTAGTATAATACAATATCTGATAACGTATAAACTGTTTTAATAAACAAAATTATTATAATTTTAAAGCCTGTGACTATTCAGTGTTAGTCATGCCCATAGATTGTCCACTTGACGTTGTATTATGTGCACATAGTTTGGTGCTCTAGTTACTAGACTAGAGTCTAGTACATTAAAAAAAAATACTAAACGGACAATATGAAATGCAAAAATTAAAGATATTATATCTGCAGTATCATACATTCGATCCACCAGCTATGAGAATGTCCAATACGCATACACCCCTGAGGACTTACAATTGTGCATAAATTCACTATAAAACTAAAAAAAAAATGTACGATCTAATAAATTAATTTCAATTAGGATTCAAAAAATACAAATCATTATATGATATAATATATTTTATTATATAGATTACAGAGTTTAACCTTTTTCGAAAAGGACGCTAAGACTTCAGGATTTGTTGGGATAAAAATTGAGATCGAGAATCTAGCTATAACAATATCAAAAAAAAAAAAATTTTAAAAACAAATGACGTAAACTTGTGAGTTGTAGCACACAGTTACTCGGCAACGTGGTTATGAGAATGAGTCGAGGAGTGAGTCGTCGTCGTTTCAGGGGAGGTATTGTTTTGTTTTGTTCTATATTATCTTATTCTTAAGAAGAGAAAAGCAACCTCACGGTACTATTATTTTATTTTTGTGTCGCGTGCAAAAAAAAACTTTTATGACTGAATACGTCGAGTTTGCGCAATCATTTATTCCAAAACTTGTTTTAAACGAAAAACTTCTTCAGAAAAAATAAACTATGAATTTCCTCGCTAACAAACGTCATCGTGGCGACGACTTATTTACAGTTTTCTTAAAAAATTTTCTCATGAGATGCAGCAGAGATTTTTATAAGAATTACTGTGTTATATTTAAACTTGATGTCAAAATCTATTCGTTTTCGGGTAAATTTATGCATCTGTTTATTTAATTTATTAAAACTCTGGACAAGTTTATTAAATCATTACAAAATAAACGAGGACAATTTTCTAAAAATGTATATACCGAAATAGTTTTTCAACAAATTGAATTAATGAAAAATAAATTAATACTTACTAAATAATAACGTTAAAATATCTGGTTCAGATGCATATAGCTAAATAGTATAATATTTGTTATTTGCAAATCCATTATTGGAGATTATCAAGACGTTGTTCGTAAATCGTACCAGTTATTTATCAATAACTCACAAGTGTGCTAGTGTGCAAATAGTCTTTACAAATATTATACGTTTATCTGATGGATTAGTATATTAAAAGTAGGAACTTGCACAAAAAATTAAAAAATATAGATAAAATTATTTTGAATCGGTTTTGAAAAAATAATCTTGTACTGCTTTTAAATAACGGAGCGAGGTAGTATCTAAGCCGTGGGTATATACATTGAAATTTATCATTTGTTCACCGTGTAATTCAAAATGATGCCACGACTTCAAATAAATCCAATAAATAGCATTAAACCTTCACGTTGATTAGATTTACTTACATTTCTCGTTCCCCGCTTTTATATAAAATATTCAATTTAGATAATGTGTACGCTACACGCATATAGGGTGTGTATTGGCAGACTCATATTACGATGCACAATATATCCGACTATCGTATATGCGGTTCTCCAATCATGTATAACTTCAAAGAGAATAAAATGTTTCAAAAAGCTGAAACCTCCTCGTATATACGAGGGTCGACACGCACCCATACATTCGCACAATAACAATATTATCGTAAATTATAATATACATTATTATTGTTCTTTTGCGGCTATCGCGGGTATTCTGACACGCGTGTAGTGTCGGAATAAAAAAAAACCTCTAATATGGTGCAGATTTTATTATTATATTATTATTTCGACGAGTGCCGATACTCAGTCGAAACCGCAGCACGCGAGGGTATAAGTTTTCCCGAAGTCTGTACGAAAACGCGCAGTAAATAGGAAAGATTTCGGGTCGTCGATAATATTATCACGAGATAGAATTCCCCGGGAGTCCGATAGTGCTTTCGTACACCGCAATCGTATTTCACGCTCGTATCGTGGCTTTCGATCGGTCTCACGTTCTCATCTATCGGGATTTTCGCTCCCGGGCGAGAAGAAAAGCCCTTTGACCGAGCACGCGGTGTTCGCATATAGTTATCGCGCAGGTGTGCCCATCTGGGCTTGCCCTGATTTCGTGTGATATCAATATTATTATGTTATACAATATTATGATACTAATACACCGGCACCGTGTCTCGTCGTGTAGACAGTGATTGCCGCTCGACAGTCTACACTTTTTTACATCATCCCGAGTGCTGCAAGAGGAAAGCAGATATGACAACTTACGACCTCAAACCTACGGTACCCCAGGGTCCAATGACGATCGACGGTGATAACGCGGCGTATACACGCGTGAACTGTGGCGGGTGAGAGGGGGTTTCTGAAAATGAACACTGCCAAATTGTCCTTATCGTGTTTATATAGGTACCTATTGTATCGATCACAACTGTTTGAAGACTGAACGATTTTATTAATAATCACCATATTATTATTGTTATGTTTATAAATTATCATACCAATTGTTTATGAAAATTGGTTGTTGCTAATACATTATATTCGATTGACAGACACCAGGTCCAATTAATTGAGTCTAATTATTATTAACTTTAATTTCATCTTATAGTCATTATTGTCCAATATCAATCTAGTCTGACATTAATTGTTTAGTCCGATATTAATTTTTGTCCAATCAATATTGTCTAAGTATTTTAAGTCCATTCATTCCTCCATTCATCTATAAATTAAACATATCTGAACCGTAGGTACGTATATAACGAGGCGTGAGTGGAGACAGGTATTAACTTTTTTAATTTTATTTCACGGTGTTTTTTCACAGAGTTGGTGAAGTGATCTTTTCGGGATACATAATAGAAATATTAAACAAAATACATTTTTATTCTAAATATTTTTCGTTTTAATGTGGATTAGTGTGTATTTTAAACTGAAAAGATACAGCTTTCAGATAATAGTAATGCTTTCATATTTTCCTTTATAATGCCCATAGATTCTGATTATTTACTCAGCCATTCTTTAATTATCTATGCTAGGTTGCTTTTTTTTTTTTAAGTCTTTGTTTGTATCTTTAAAATTGAACCTAAATTATCAAAAATTATTATATACCTATCCCACCTACGTGAGTGAATGTATTATTTTTATTATTTTTTTGACAAGAGGACTATAAATTATAATGTTATATTATACTGTTATATATAGAGAGAAATGTAATTTTGGACGAGAGACACTTTGTTGCGGCCGTCGCGTCGCTGAGACGATCGCCAGACGTAAAATAATAATATGCATTGGGGAAAATGCTATAGTGTGTTGACGAAAACGACTACGACGATGACGGTTTACCTCGTGTAACCCTCGACTCGAGGCGACGGCGCGTGCGTATATAACTTTGTGACTCTAATGAGCGCTCTGGCAGATGATTAATGGGTTATTTGCACGCGTACTGATGCAGTGCAATCCTACGAGACGTCGCATATATGTCTATTGTATATATATATATTATATATAATATGTATGTATATTGTATGTATATATACTATATGAATATACGCGTATATTGTGATGGCGTCTACATGTTTATATGTATACTGTTAGACTGCTGGCAGTTATTGGACAAGACCATACTCACTGCAGGGACGTTTTTGTTGCGTCCTTATAAAAGGAAAAAAATAATAAATTTTCGTAATATGCTGTGGTTAATCTAGTGTCACACGAATTGCTTCTCTACCATAACTACATTATAGATGTGGATATTTTATCTATCTAGATTATGCGCATTTGATCGAGTTTGAAAAAAAATAATATTAAAAATTGTAAATCATTTGGAGCAGTTTATACAAGAAAATCGACGTTTCTGTAAGATTGGTAATTTATAATATTCAATTATTATTATTTATGGGCAATCCTTGTCATCAAATATTGGTTAACCGGTCGGTATTTGTATAACTAAGTTTTTTGTATACATAAATGTTTTTTACATTTTATATAATGATTACCTAGCTATATAATATTTTTAAATTTAACGAAGACTAAGTCAACAGACATAAAACTATAATATTATACTTGAACCATTTTTTAAAAGTGTTTAGTATTATTATTATTATTATTATTATCATCAAATATATTAAAATTACGTACTTATTAGGTACCTATAATATAAGTATTTACAATGTTTTAATTTTTAAATTCAAAAATGTATTTTAATATTTCGAAAATACGACCATTAATTATCCGTGTATTAAATTCTTTTAGTTGGTTTTTCCGAACCTACTCGGTTAAATATGAATATACTGTATACATAATTACATGTCATATGTAAATACATGTATTTCAAATAATAAATTGACTTAGAGACGTAAGAAATTATTTCCAAGTGTTTTTACAAGGAACCTGAGAATAATATTATTGCCGATGGCCGTCGATATAACCTACTTTTAGGAGTACCTAGCCTCTTGTCTCATTCTCGGAAAACTAGCAGAGCGTCGAATGTGATAATGGAAATGCTCAATCGAGATTCATTTCAGGGAAATTATTTGTTGTAATTCTGTCTGCTACATTTTAACACTATAAGTACTGAGCTGTGAATTTTCAAGTGACGTCGACGAAAACATTTTGGTCAACATTTACTGTCGACATTTTGTCGCACTGTACAGTGCAAAACACAATAAATTCATACCTATAAACTCGCGGCAATTTCGAAACAGTTCGATAGAAAATCGACAGACGGCTGGACGGACGTGTAGAAAAACAGATGACAATAATGTTGTTTAATGTTTAAACCAACTTAGACCAAATACTATAATCAATTATTTGCTCAGAATGCCCGGAAAATACAGTGCAGCAAGTAAATTATTATGTGAGCAATAATAATATGGACAACGACGGTCCCCCATAGAGTAGCATACGTATACTATACCACTCTATGGGCCGAGCATACCGTGGTTTTATATAACCTCACTGCGGAATTCGCATACTGACGCGTCGTGTTCGATAATCTAGCGAGGTTCTAAATCTGTGCATTCCGACAGCGGTAAGCATGACCTAGATGACAAATAATATTATTGTCTATGGTATAATTATTATTGTACTCTCGTCTATTAGTGGGAAACCGATTTATTTTCTATCGGTAATTCTTATAAAATACAATAAGTTTTCATCGTATATTTTGTTCTTACGATGAATTTGACCAGATGGTCATTACCAGTCTTATTCATGTCTTTACCTATTCACCGTACGATTTGTGATCGCGCCTTCAAGAGCTTTTTCTCGACCATTTTTTAAAAAATTTCTTATACTTACCATAGTGTTGTACGGTGTGCAATAGAGTTCCGGCTGTAAATCTATATATATGACCGGCGTCAACCGTTTTCGCGTCGCTGTTTCGTATGTTAATATTATTAATTATTACAGTGTTGTACACGTCTTGATGATCACCTCCAGCCGATACCAGGGCGAGTCACACGTTTCCAGAGGATATACAAGGTAGATGCACAAAGTCACCTATGTGGCTATATTATTAACATTCACTGTAGCGATATAACATATACAGTTTCATGTACGATCGTTATTTAGAAATTATAATTTATTGTATTTGCATACTATTATAATAATATGTGGACGGGGTTGGGAAATCCTATGAAAACCTTCGTAAAATAATCGCATAACACGGTGTATGACACGATTTTTAGCAAAGCACTATAATAAATTATATTAAATAAGAATAATATAACTACTATCAAGTACTATCGTTCACAAACTAACCGATGACACACTCATAGGAGTTTTTTTTTTTGCTCTAATGTGTATAATGTAATTGTATTATAATTCAAACGTGTGTCCGATGTTTAGGAATCGTTCGGTTCAACCGATCCGAACGTTGTCGAAACATCAAAGGATATATACCTATTTCAGTATGTACCTATGGTTGTTTCGCAAGTGTGTCAACCATAGAGGCACACGTCTCGAATAACCCCAAAATGCACCGCGTCAAAATATTATGATAAGTCAATTGACGTTAGAAATTAACTTTACGAATTAGTGCAGTACTATACATTACCTAAGACCTACCGCGACTAATCATATAAATATTAGACAATAATATAATATACCTACCTATATTATTTATTTAAATTAGGTTATTATTACAATTTGTCTACTTTTTAAATTAACGGTAATTAGTGGGAAAATGAATAAGATCGTTTTTTCGCCAAAAAAATAACATGATATGGATATAGTGATATGGCGTGACGATTGTAAACGGCGAGGAAGTACAGGTAATAACAAAACCAGTGTCTGTTCTCTGGTTTATATTCAGGGTAAAAATATTTTATGTAAATTACTGTTTGTTATAATCATTAAATCATGTGTATAATTAATACAACAAATATGATTTATGAATAAATAAAATAAAATAAAATATATTGAACAAAAATTACATATTTGTTAACGTCGTAGGACACTTGTTATAAATAATATAATTTTAGAATTTAAGCTAAATACTACTAGCTAAATACCTACTAAGATAATGTCGATACAATGATACGTCATAATATTATAGCTCATTCATCTTCCACATTTTTTATATTTATTTAATAAACTTTATTTTTAACCTTTTTTTTAGTTTTAGAATTTCGATATTTAAATGTTTCTTTTACAATATACCAACTAATTAATTTAAAGTAAGTTTCTATTTAAATTTCTATTTACCTACTTTGATATGAACATATTAATATTTAGACAAGTTGAATAAAAACTGGAATTATAATGGAAATGTTAAATAAGTTAAATTCACAATATGGGTACTTTTATACCGATAGGTACTGCATATTATTATACTGGTAAGATAATTAACTTTCTATAAGAGTATAATAGTTTATAAGACAAAAACTGGCAGACATTTTTACAATAACCACGATTTTGGCCAAAATTAATATCTTGTAATAACTGACTAGGAAATTTACTGTAATTTCAAATATTTATTTTTGGCGCAGTTTACTACCACATTTTTTCCCGACGATAAGAAATGGCCAGTGCGCAGTTATACCTGATTGGTCCAGTTTAAGCGGGAGCAGTAAACATAAATAAAGTTAATTTGGCGCAGTTTTCGTGGGGAAGTCGTTTTCGACGGTAATCAGAAACGATCTAACCTGCGATTTATTAACTCAAACGGTTATACCATACGACATTTCATGGGTCCAATGTATTCGCCCAAGATCTATAATTTATTTTTATACGTCATTATCTCATAATATAGTGACTCGAATAATGTGCGGTGAAAAAAGAGTAGTATTATTGTAATACTATAAATTATACAACTATTTTTTTAATTTTGCTATTAAGGACTGACGAATTGTCAGAAACCTTAATCATATTGTAAAACGTATTTAAATTACATAATCGATTACAAAAGCCAAAAGAAAAAAAATTAAAACACTTGAAAGTAGCGGCATATTGCATAGGTATCGTTATTGTTGATATATTTTTTTAATAACAAGTTTATTTCAAAATGTTTGGATTTATAAGAATTAATTATCTTCAGTGAAAAATTCGTTTAATGTTTTTTTTTATTTTGTATCATTGAACAAAAGAAAAATGAAGGATTACCAAGAAAACTGAACACGCGATTATGATTTGATAAATAATACGGCGAAGCTCGGTGCGACGAGGGAAACTGTGCTGATAAAAATTTCTAATTAGTTTTCGAATTTTATACATATTATATGACTATTTATAATCATTATATTATTACACTTCGCTGCAGGTTATACATATTATTATGCATTCGTGCGTTCGTATGAGTATAATAATATAATATTATAATATATTATATAGGCGTATGCGGCAACATCAGTACGTCTGTGCACTGGATATGCTCCTGTGTACCGGGAATAAAAAATGGCTAATTAATAACCATCCTCATTTGATCCAATAGTCATTATACTATAGTTAACTATGTGTAGCCGTGTAGGTTAGTTTGTTGATAACATACCGTAAAATATATTCAATTTCGGTCTGAGTTTGCGCTGTTGGTCACAGCTGCTGTTTTCGTTAGGTATTATAAATCATAATAAAAGTATACAACTTCAGTATAGTTGTGCCCTTTAGATATTATACTCTTTACTCCTATTAGATAATAATATGAACACATCCATTCATCCAGTTGTTTCGCGTCCAGTGACCACCTGCAGCAAAGTATGCGCGGTTGATAAGTCACTGACATAATATTATTACACCTATTTATAGTTGTATCGTGATCGTACCCATTACACTTCGCAGGTTATACATATTATTATGCATTCGTGCGCTCGTTTGAGTATAATAATATAATATTATAATTTATATAGACGTATATGATATGCGTCTACAACATCGGTACGTCTGTGCACGGGATCCGCTCCGGTCTACCGGGAATACGTTATAATATATTTCAACGTCGATACCAGTGGCAATGGCGGTGCGTGCATATAATATATACGCATTATGTAAGCGCATCGCAGGTCGTTACAAGACCCGAAAACGGGATATCAGCCAGGGCTAAAGGGCGGGTGGGACCGGTCATGATTATATTTTCTTGTTTGTTTTCCGCGCGGCGTCCGTGTGCAGTTTGCCGTTTCGTTTTCGGACGGAATTTATGTTGCGCGAAAAAGCAATCGAGAAATCTCTTAAGTGGCGACCGTATAATACGCGTATATTCATGTACAATGTACATATTATAATATATATATATATACAACGGGTATAATAGTACCTATATATGTGATAGCGACAGGACCGTATAATACTATATACACACTATACACATAGTATAGTATTGTATACACTCGCGGTATGGCCGCCGGCGGCGTGTGGGGTGAACGTTGTTGGCAGTTGAGGTAAGGTAGAGGAGCAAGTAGGTACCAAGAAAAAAAAAATGCAAAGACGTGAGCTGCATCTGAATAAAATATAATACCGTGTGTCTATAACGCCTAGTGTCGGAGAGTAGTTTCTTTTCCACCCCCTTTCACCCCCCCCTCCCTTCCTCAATCGTATATCTCTCATTCCTCTTCTATATGTATATAAACATCATATTTTTATTCTATCTTTTATTTATTTTTTTTTTTACTCTCGGGGCTATTCGCTTTTTCGTTTATTTTCTTTCGCCGCCCGAAAAAGTCCCGCAGGCGCCTTTCCACGCCAGAAACCGTTGGCATTAATTACCCGGGGAAATTCACCGAAAAACTCGAGACCGTCGCGTCGTTATTATATATACCAACTACTTCTCTGCACGCCGCGCCACCGCGTGTGCCAATGGTGTTGCACCCCGCGACTTTTACTACTATATACTTTATCGACCCCCGGAGTTTAATATAATCTTACGGAAAAACGGTGTGAGTGAGAGTGAGTAAGAGAGAAATATAGAGAGAGAGAGAGAGAGAGAGAGAGAGAGCGTCGAGTACGAACAACGAGTCGAGCACAAATTTCGTGGTTGATTTTACGACGAAAACGTATATCGTCCTGCACATTACAATATGTGGTTTAAACCTGTAATATAGTAGGGTGGTACCTATCAGCTGTTGTATAATATAGGGGCGTTCGAAAAAAAGTGAAACTATGTTACCATGTCGGCGGCGGTGATGTCGTCGCAATCGATAATTGTTTTGTTATTTGTTATCATTATTATATTATGCGCGGAAACGTTCTGCTGCAGCTTTCATTCATCACCTACCGAAGTCTTCGATATAGTTATCATATCAGCTGACGATCTGTGGAAAAAGTAACGTACTCGAAACGAGACTTTAGGCTATGTATACAGTTAAAGTTTTAAAAAGACTACTCCCAAAATCGAATTTTATATATTATAAAAAATAAATATAGTTAATAAAATTAAAAAAATTAAATATAAAAGTTAATATTGTAGGCCCTCAACTTGCTTTAAAAAATTATAATTTTTGTTGAAAAGGAAAATATTATGTGCTTAACTCAAATTTATATATATCCATGTCCTACTAATATTTATATAAACTTTGCTAAAATAAACTATTTTAAACTGATAATATTTTAATTATTTTCATTTAATCAAGTACTTTCTAAATACGCATTGCAAATTTGGCCGATTGATAACGTTTTAATTGAAAACCGATGTTATTTCGGATTGACGGCGGTCGATGTATTGTGTTTTCGATAATATACGCACTATATATAATATATATCTATATTATGTGTGTAAAAATCAATAATGTTATGACGGACTTGTCAGACACGATATTGTTTCATTGTTTCCATTATAATTCCGCGATGACGTGTTTATTCGAATTTCAAATATTATAATATTTTTAATTGATTATGATTGAGCGCTCAATTATAATAGGTACCAACAATTAATACGAAAACATTAATATTGTTATTACATAGGCAGTTAATAGATTTATTTTAAATAACTATAAAAAATTATTAAAAATATCCATCGTTTAAGCAAACACGACAATAAAAAAAAAATAAAAAAAAATATAGGTTAGTAAAATACAAAAATTATATGTAAATAAAAAGGTTTGGATTCAAGATTGTTATAAATCACATATTATTATTGTTCTTAAACAATATTTAGTCAGTTGAAATACTCCCCAGAGTCTGGACAGAGATGAAGACCAAAGTATATATTATTATTTATGTTTAAAACTCGTTTAGATAAAACAAAAAATATATATACATGCTTATATGTATAGTTAATCAATTCAAAATTCATGTAAATGTTTTTTTAAGCAGACTACCGAGGAATATTATTTTTAATACTGTGTGCGTCAAACAATATATTGTGTTTTCATACGGGCATTTTGACTGTGGTTGTTTTTTGAAAGAAAATATTTTATGTATTGACTTATTTTTTCTTGTACCAATGTCCCATATAGGAATAAATTGCCGTTTTGATTTTTTTTTTAATTTTGCACTTATTCTTATATTATTTAATAATTTCTATTCTATCGAAATCGTATACGGTTTATTTATAAACAAAAACGTAATATACAATATAAATATCAACTCAATCGTATTTTATTACATGAAATAAAACAAACACAGTCATTAGAATAAATTATTTTTACGCCAAAGTTTATTTGGTTATTATATTTTTGAAAATGTGTATATCAAGTAATCTGGACGAACGATCGTGCCCAGAATAGGCGATACCGCGCGGAATAGGGCCGGCCAGATTATCATAATCATAACACGTATTCCTGCAATGACCATAAACTTTTCGAAAGAGCTTGAAATAATCCAGACTGTAGTGAATTAAGTTATTAAAAGTTATATTGGCTTGAGACGTTTTTCTTAGATACTGTTACGGCTATAATATATACTATTTGTATTAAATTAAATTTATCTTTTCAATATGTTTTATTTTATTTTTATTTCGATCTTGGTTTATTCCGTCCAAACATGTGATTAGTTGTTAGTCTGTAGCACCAACTCACTAAAATCAAATAAAATATTACAGTTGAAAATATTTCTTACGTTAATTTTTCACTCTTACGGTAGTAGTCTTACGATTATAGTTTTGGATCGTATAAAAACGATCAATGCTCAATTAATACTTTTAAACATAACATTTTTTTTTTTTAACTGTAATAATGTTTAAAATACTTGGTAGGCTATTTAAATTAAAATTTTCAGATTTCATTAAATGTATGGGTTTCTTCAGAGTTTAGACACATATGATGTGTTTCATATATAGTTGATTTAATTAAAGGTAATATAGTTTAAAATTACAATATGATTAGTTCTACTATGCAGTGCCATAGATACAACTATAGGGACATTTTTCTGGGGGGGCTAAAATTGTATCAACTCCTCAAACTCTCATAATTAATATTTTAAGCTAAAATATGATTGAAAAAGTGAAGGGAGCTCGGATAAAACTGAGGCGCTTAGTCCCCAAAGTATTCCCTCATTGCCAGTGCTTTCTTAGGGTTAGGTTTGAATATTTTAAAATTTTATATAACAAAATCGGTTATTTGAAATTACCTAATTAATTTTTACTCATTAAGCTTAAGAATATTAGATATTATAACTAATATAGTTTATTATTATATCAAACTATATAAGGAAAATGTTAAATTAAATAATTTGTTGATCGTATATGCTTGAAAAATGTGTTGATACTCATTTGCGCAACTTTCACGGCTTGTCCACATACCAGCTATATATAGTCTTGTCTGTTTTCAGAAATTGATAACATCCACCTCCCACCACATTAAAAATCGTGTCTATGTCACTGTGTTCTATTTATTGAAAATAATATGGAGTGCGGCCTCTATGGCCATAGACAGAATGACGCCTGCTCTATATTATATTACGATGGTGGAGGTTTGGGCACTTTGTTTGTGTCACTCTCAGTCTCTCTCTCTCTCTCTCATCCACTCTCTCTCTCTCTACTCTGTCACTCTCACTCTGTCTCTTTGTATCTTTCACTAGCAATTCGAAATATGAAACCAAAGCGAATACAATATTAGCGATATCGAGAAGTGGAAAAACGATTTCACGTGCGATTTTCGCGTATATTATTTATATACATAACACGTATACGTTGGCATCGGTGGTAGAGACGAAATAATATTACAAATGGATAGCGGAGAGAATTATTACGGCTCTAAGTTTCTCAACAAGTTTGTTTATCTCAGTGATCATTAGACTGTTCAAATGTACTAATTTTCGTATACTCGCACTGCTGTATATGCAAAACGTATAATATATACTCCACGTCGTTGCCACTGCCGTAAACGTGATAATATAATATATATATCGCTCGTTCGCAATTCCGCGGCGCTATATATTATTATTATTATTATTATTATTATTACTATTATAAATATATATAACTCATCTTACACCCGAGACGAACCGCTCGAATAATAATCAAGATGTATGCACCACACGAATCTGCAGTTAATATACGTGTATAATATGTACGTATATAATATACGCCGAGTGTTTGAATTCCGGGGTGTGGGGCGCATTGACACCACGCGCACACAAGCTCTTAAGACTTTTGGTGATGTATATATGATATAAAATGCACGTCAAATTATTATACGAGCAGATAAACCCGATCGTCGAGTTTTGTTTTCGTCTGTGTGAAACAATATACAGACGGTCGGATTAACTCACCGCAATCGACATTTTCACCTAAAAAGAAGTCAGTCGGTGTGAAAGACATTAGTCATATAGCAGTGAATCCAGACCATTTTTCTTGGGTCACCAATAATAGAAAAAAAAATTTAGAAATTTAATTATATCGGAAATACTTGTACTTTTTTATATTGTATTTTGACTTAAAAATTGGTTTGGGGGCTGTGGGTTGAGAATCACTGTTATAATGTAGTTATAAAATAGGTTGGTATATATTATTATTCATACAGATATAATATAGCCGTATAGGAAAGTATACACGATGACGCGAAGTGTGAATTAATTATTACTACGCTGCATCTACAGCTTCATCGATATATGCCGATGTGACAAGAACCAAATATAGAACCCTGTATTAGTATAAGTTATTTACTATACATAGACAAATATAAAAAAATATAATGAAACGGCGCCTATGATAATATATTTATTATAATATCAAGTGTATGTGGATTATACGAGGTGATCTATCATATTTTACTGGCCTACACGTCTTGTTTATAAATAATCATTTAAAGTTTAGATGAGCGTAGTAAAATGGCAAGGGATAAATGGGATTGTAGCAATAGATATGCCAAAAAATTTGTGGTCCAACACTATAGAGGCATTTAAACTTTATAAAATAAATGTTTGTTAATAAATTAATACATTATAATTATTCAATATTCGATATTTGTATGCATCAATTTTTTCAAGGAAAGGTATTTTACATCTGAATTTAAAAAAATTGTACTAGTTACCTATTAATATCTATAAGTACCTATATTAGTCATAAAAAATACATAATGTAAAACCACTATACTATTTAAAGAAATTGATTTTTTCAATTTTTTATTTTAATTTTCCGCAGTAACTATAGGTGTGTTACGTGTTTCAAACACACGAGAAAAATATGTAGAAAAAATATAAAACCATTTTGTTATAATAGTTATTAGTTATTAATAAAGATTGAACAACTAATCGATTTTGGTTTGTACACATCATAGTATACATCAACTTTTCTTTTGTGGCCCGTAGAACCGAAATAAAAAATAGTTTGGTTGCATTTTGATTAACGCAAAAGCACGTCATGCGAAGGAACGTACGTTTTAAATTTTAATCAGCATAGTGGGACGCGTCTCAATATTATTGGTGTCTTTTTTTGTCTGATTAGCTGATGGAAGAGTTGACTTCTATATTCCCCGATGTATTTATCATAATTATAATATTTTTGATTATACGCTTGTGATATATATTCAGCTGACTGATCATTTTCAATAGTGAAACTTATAAAAATTATTTTCGTAACTCAATCGGGCAAGATGACTTTCAAGTAGGAACCTAAAGTTTTACTTAATATTGAAAGACAACAAATAAATGCTATTAACATGAAAAATATAGTGGAACTTTTTCCAAAAAAAAAGGCAAGACAAATTTATTTTTTGAAAAGAGCAAAATAATAGGTAATATTAGCCTATTACTGTTCTATTTATTTTTCTAGTTTCTATAGTTTACTATTAATGTGTAGTGTGTTCATTTGTATTTTTTATTTTAAATTAATAAAAAAGGCTACAAAATATTTATTTGTAAAAACATAATTGTTATGGGTTTGAATTATGTTAACCTTATTTTGTATGAGTAAAAACTTGAAATTCCAAAGTTTATACTTTAAAAATTAATTTTACAATGAGGTATCTAGTTAATTTTTAGTATTTTTAAAAAATGTTTAGTTACAGTTCATTAAATAAAAATAAATTAGGTAAATAGGTGTCAAAAATGGTGGCCAGGTGCGTATACACTAAACACTACGCTGCGCCAGTATGTACAGTGTACCTACACTTTAATTTTATCGTATACGTTTGTTTTTGATTTCTTACTCTCATTTAATTCTCAACATCACTTAACTAGATTAGTATCGATTTTGTCGTGAGCCAATCGGATTTTCGATGATGGTATAACAACTATTACTATATATTATACTATATACTTACGTTTGAACGCGTTGATTACAATGCATTTAGTTATTACTTAAAATATGACGTTCCATATCTGCAGACTGTGGTATATAATGATATCATAGTTCATAATATCTATAATTACATGTAAGTAATAAACTAATAAGACATGTTATATAATATCAATTATAATAATAAGTATGTAGTCGTATAGGAACAATATGATGTTATTTATTCCCTCGTTTGGATTAATTGTTACGAACAGCGAGTCGGGAGATCTATTCTGAATTCCTGCATTGGTAATATAATATATAATATTTATGTCTATCTGATATAATTTCAATAATTATTGTTCGTGTACCAAATAATTGCAATTTGTTAAGCCATTTAGCAATTTAGTATTAAAGATTATATAATTATATCAAATACATTTATTATTATTAATAATAATGCTAATTTTAATATACAGGTGTCAGGTATCTTAATTGTGTGTTCATCTTAATTTTTTCAAAACTAAATTTAATCATGGATATTTTTAATTATGCGATAATAAAATTGTTTTAAGACAACATTATTGGTTTACTGATTTGACATTGGGAATTGGATTTTTATTTTTTTTAATTCTATGAGATAACTATTGAAAAAAATACTGAATAACATAAATGGCGCTCAAACTTCCTATACGGTATTCTAAAAAGTGAATTAACAGACATATTATATTTGCTGTTTTATATATATTCATTCCATTATGATAAAAAATTGAAGGCAATTCAAAAAGTATTATTTATATAAAATAATATATATAATATATATATTATATATTAAGAACTTCAAGACAGGGCCAACGTGTGTGAACTTGTTCGTTTCCCGATGACTTTTTAAAGTGTGCACCTATACGGCTATACATATTACATATAGGTATATTTAAGTATATATATATACTTTTCCGAATAGAGAAACTTTCAAGAGCTTCTCCCGACTTCGTGGTTTAATCCGACTCACGTTTTTTTCAATGCCAAAGTTCGTTCAACATGGTCGAAAGTGTATACAATTTTTATTTCCCATCTTTCGGCGGGTTAAACCCGCCAGTCCTTGTCTTAGCGTACAAATTCAAGAAACTTTTTATTTTTTTTTCACTCGTGGCCCATGATCGCTAACGGATACAAAAATCCTGCAGCCTGCAGCCTGGACGCACGTTATACCATGCATATAGTACCTTGGTACCTTTTTCGTCAAACGAACGTTGAAAACAAAACGCCACTCGCTGTTACCGCCGCCGCATTATACATTATAGCAATAGCGTACCTATATCTATATATACTGAAAAACGGGTGTGTGTATGTGTGTTTGAGTATACGTAAAATTGCTACTAAACAGAGTTCTAGCCACTACCAATATTATATAAAATATTCTCTCAGACTTTTATATTCTGATCCCGGGGTGTTGCTGTTTTTTCAATTCATCGGCTTTTCACGATATCATATTTTTAAAAATAAACCAGTGGAAAACTCATTTCACAAACGATTAAGCACGACCACCGTGCCGTGAAGATTATAATGTTTAACTCAACTATGTATTTTTGAAAACGTCAAAAAAAATTACCATCGCGTAGTTTTCTGTGCATGTTGTGTTATCGATAAAAATTAATCCGATGCTTCAGCCATCTATAAAACACACGTATATAATATTATATACCAGTTGGTTTGAAAACTAGTCAAACGCGATCGCATATTATATAGAGGCTGCAGTATGTATTATATAGCATGCTATATACACCTAGCTGGCTTAAAAAATATCCATTACTACCCGATAAGTGGTTTTTAATGACTGTGTCATCGTACACAAGCCTTTCGATAAGGGGGAGGGGAAATGATAGTAGCGAAAATTGGGGCGGAAGATTGAAACATAATTGAATTATTTGCCCTCCGCGTGTAATGATTATCTAAAATATTCGGAAGAGAGGAAAAAAACGATATTTATTTGTCGGCATAGGGCACCACGAGGATGGGTCCGCTCCAACCATTGGGGTGATTTTTTTCATGTTTTTCCTGGGGCTTAAAATGACTCACTTTAAACTCCTATTTCAACATGATATATCCTCCCGTCGAAAGAAAATAATAAATTCTCGTCATGCCAATAAATATGAGGTGATCCCTGATAATTCGTTACAATAACCATTTCCTCTCCGTTCCCATTATTATTTTATAATTCAGTATATTTAAAAATAAATAAAAAACAATAATAATAAAATAAAATAAAAGAGCATCAACCGGGGAGTATATCGTCGTCCGTCTTTACGCATTACTTTTTAATCTTATTTATTATGTCGACAGACACGAAACGCAAATAATATATAATATAGGTAACTGAGGTGATTTTTTTTAAAGAGAACAATTTCGAACGGCTCTTAAATATTTTAGACTCGCTGGGTGTGTAAAACACTGCACATACATATAGGTAATATACCCGGCGTATAATAACACGCGGAAAAAGTAACGAGGGCGTAAAAAAGAAATACACACACACACACACACACACACACATACATACGTATATATATATATATATACTATATACACGCATTACCGGAATCCTGATGCTATACAGGGACCTAATAATTTCGGGGGTTTACGACGTGTAACTTTATGCGCCGTGTACTACCGTCGTCGATATAATATACATACACGCGTATACACAACAGACGTACATACGATATATATATGTATACATACACACACAAACACACACACACACACACACGCGAGTAATGTATAATGTGTATACATATATAAAGGGCAAGGCGATTTACTGCGGGGCGGCAGTGGTGGCGGTGGCGTCCGTCGTCGGTCGGAACAAAAGGCCACAATCGTAAATATCATTCGCGCGCATATATATAGTTCCGAATTCCGACCGGAAATGCTTTCGGCGGGCGGCGAAAAGGAATAACGGGTCCCGGGGAGAGGTATACAATACACGTGTATATTATATAACATATATAATATAATAGGATGAAATGCCCTTATTGTATAGTCGGCTGTCGTCGGTTACTTGTCTTCACCCGCCGCCGGTCGCAAAAATTTGGCCGTCAAATCGGCCGGTCACCACGAAGTTGTACACCCGCGTCCCGTGCCATTAAATTACACGTCGTGCAAGATAATAATAATATTATAAAGTGGTGTAAAATAATATGGCAAGACAATCGAGGCGATACGCTTGGTTGCCGATTAAATTTTGAACGATGGTCTCTTGCACTCTTGTTACACGTATATACTATTTTATTTGAGTATGTACACGTGTCGCACGCGTCGATCCTGCAGATTATACCCGTGACCCGTGTGGTATGTAGACGGGTGGTCGTTAATCGGTTATCACATAATAATTTGGTTTTTGTACACAGAAAAATGGGGTGAGGTCAAACTACGCTGCTTATTTTCGTATCCGATTACATTGAAGTTAAAAAAAATGTTTGTTATTCTAATTTTGAACTCAGACAAATCATTCGACATCGTTTGAGAAATGTAAATATTTTAATAACTGACCAAATGTGCAAATACGATTATATTATATTTATTTTTATTTCCAAAGTAGGTATGAAGTAGTATATTATTATTTATAGTAATCTGATTATACACATTTTTCTTCCAAATCGATCACAGGTATAAAATGGGTTAAGTGTTTTTAAACTTGCTAAATAATTATTAAGTAGGTCTAATAAGAAGATTATTATTTGGAAGGAAATGAGTGGGCAGCAAATATTTATATTTCCTAATAATCTAGTTGCTATATAATAATTATTACATTTAAACTTCTTAAAATAAATTATGAAAATAAAATATTAATATAAGACTCTAAATAAATTATTTAAAAGAATATTTTTGCAATGGTAAAACAGAACTTTACAAATGTGGACTGTATAAGGCAATGTTTTCAATTAGTCAATGAAAATTTAAAATAATTCATTTTTGAAAATTATGGTAGATAAAAGACACGGTGTGCAAATTAATTTAAAAATATATAAAATAAAAAAATAAAAAATATTACACCAAATAAGATATGCACAACTACGCAAAATAAAAATATGATTTGATAAAATTATGAGTACTTACTTATAAAAACGTATCCGTATATCATGACTCTGCTACGTTTTACAACACCCAATATCGATAATATGCAATAGCTATAAATGTTTCTTACACTTGTAAAAACGTTCAGAATTTTAAAAAAAATCAAACTCCTCATGACGTCTCGTTTAATAAGGGACCGTGAGAGCAACGAAATAATAATAATATATGTCAGACACAATACGATGGCGCGTGTGGTGTATGCCGTATGCTACATAATAATAATATACCGTTTTCATCGATGGTCTTTATCCTTTTTTGAATCATGACCCGTTTTAATGATAACAATTTTTCTGCGATCAGTGTTGGACAATAAAGTTGAAAGTACACTTTAACGCTGTTTTATTAGTAATTACTAATTAGTATGCAAAAAAAATGTAGGATTTAATTTCCTATTGAAAATGCGATAATACAATAAAATTACAAAAGGTTTTACCATATAGGAACAGATTAAAAAACAATTTTATAAATAATAATATTTATTTCATAATTAATGTAAACAACGTTTCATAACATATCATTATACATTTCAAGACTTGAATTATTATTTATTTTTATTTTTTGATGATTGACGGTGTACAAATATACAATTGTTACCACATCACAGTGTGACCCTCCGGGCGGATACCTCAGCTATAATATACTGCCTATATATATTATATACATTTCCGATGAGACTGCGTCGCAGACGACGAATTTCATTTCCGCCGCTCCTTTGAAGACAATAACCGGCAGTAGCCGATTCAGGAGAGGTAAAAAAAGAATAACACTGCACACATGGGCACCGAAACTACACATCACGACCCCTTTTGACGCCCACTTTTTCAATTCGCGGCGCACACACATGGTGTTTTTTTTCCGTACGTGCACAGAGATTACTGCGGGATAAACTTATTATACATCGCATTGTTGTTGTGTGCGCGCGTGTGCGTGCGTGTGGTTTATCGGGGTTTTCCCTCACCACCGCGGGGGGCGCACCGCGGGCAGGCCGGGCGAGTTCAGAAACTACTTAAAAACCGGCAACCAATCTTACTAACGCAATTTTTTTTCCCAATTCACACTTCAACACACCTAAGCCCATTATTATATTATTGCGTTTTATCGCTCGAGGCGTTCAAATGCGCGCGCTCCAATAATACGACGCTGTTGTGTAGGTACTATATTATGTATTCTATTATATATGTTTACATCCAGGAAATGCGAAAAACGCAATAGGAGTTGACCTATATAATATTATTTGTCTATATGTGATCTGCAAATACAGTACCTAAGTGTAGAAAACAGTATTACGTATTAATTATTTCCAAATACGATTATTATTATTATTATTTGTGTTAGCTACTGTTTTCGTGTACGAATACGATATTTAAGTACAGACGTCGGGTGATCGGTGACTCTGATATTTCCTGTACTCGTATTTAATGCGCCAACGACTTTTATCGTTCAATAATATTGAAGTCATGTAACGAACGAAAATTTGAAAACTTTCCTCGTTCGAGATGGCGGGATTATTTAAATTTAGTCGAAATGTATGTATATTGTATACTTATGGTTTTTATTTTTGTTTTTCAATTTTCATACTTGAATATTATTTATTTAAGTCCGAGTTTCTTGTCATCACCGTCGTCAATATACATAATACTTTGAAATCTTTTCAATTGTTTTCTTGTAGTCAGGGCGGTCGATAAATATTTAATCTAGTTATAGTTCTATAAGTTCGAAATTCTAAAAAATGTTGAAAAACTAATTTCACCTGTATATATTGTATTAGATAATTCTATTGATTGTTATTAATTTAAACGATTTATTTTACACTCATTTTTAAATAATATAATTACTCATTAAATAAACAATTCCTTTTATTGATATCGTTCTATGGTATTAGGTGTTCACGACTATTGATTTGTATAACACATGAGTATTATTAAACAAATTACTATGAGAAAAACTAAATTTTCGTGTTTGTTTTATTATTAAATTTGGTTATACATATACATAATAGAAACGTAGGGCAATGGCGTGGCAATACAATGTTATTTACTAGGAACGATTTAAGTGACGTATTGCTGTTCTTAGGTCGGATACAGAGTTAGAAAGTTATCGAAGCAAAAAAGTAATTTATCTACTATAGTTGGTATATAGTCATCGCTATAGCTCCCAGCAGCAATTTCATTTAAACTTTAATCAGTTATTGTGATACACTATCATTTGTTATAATAATAATAATAATAAAAAGCCTTACATCTGGAAGTTTATAATTGGACTGTTATTAAATATTTAGCTTAAACAAAATTGTAGTTTGTCAATTTATATTATATCTGATACCAAAGTTGTTTTTGTGGTCACATAGATATAATAATTAAATTTTTATAACCCTGATAAACGGGTCATGATAAAAAACGGATCATTCCGTCTTTGAAGAACCGTCTGGCATTTATTCCTAATTACTTCAAAAAAATCCTCGAAAATTTTTTTTTTTTTAAACTGTTGGTTATTTTTCCCTCGACGAAGCCCCGGCCATATCATTAAAAGCGTACTCGTTTTTGTTTAAAAACAAGAGGTGAAAAAAAAATTAAAATTAACCTACAAAGCCTCTGGAGGACGGAGCCTTACGGATGATTGGAAGTTTTAAAAACTCGTTTCCCGTAATCAGATTATCCCGTCCGGGCCATTAATCATTATAATCTGGCAAATACTTCGGAGCCACGCCGTTTTGGAAATGTTTTTCTATGCGCCAACACTGGGAGAAATGTCATGTCCGGAGATGAGTGTAAAAAGTTTGACATAAATTGCCGTGCCCTCGACCGTCACTGACGAATGAATGAGCCGGCTATATATTATATATAATATGGATGGAAATGTGTGAAAACGGCGGGCGGGAGCACACACGCGAAAACTTGGGGGAAACTTCCAGGATGGTTTTAAATGAAAGTCTGACAAATTGCAACGTGGTCAGTGTACGAAAATCGAGCGTACACGGTCTTTTGTTCTTGTTTGGCGGGTGACTAATTTATCAAAATTTCCGAGTGTGTAGTGCGCTAGTGGTAATTCGATTTAGACTTTTGCTGTCTGTAACCGACGTTATTCCAAGGGGTTCCAGAACACGAGAAAAAGACCGAGGGGTAGGGATTTACCCCACAGAGCACAAGGTACCCATACAGACGCGCAACCGGCACGAAGTAAAAGCCGAGTTCGGGGGAGATTAATACCATCAAAATATAAGTCTGTTTAGAATTTAATTTATTTTACTTGGATGAACATTTATTATCCGTTTAAAATAAATGCTATATTTTACGTAAGTAACTTTTATCTGGGAAAAATACAGCTCTAAAAATAAATAAGTTTGTCTTTTAATAAAAAAAAAATACCTATAGGTAAGTAAGAACTGCAGTTATGTCGTATATAAATTATAATAGTGCCTGCTGTTTGTACCTACGTACAACTGTCACCGTATTGTTTAATGTGTTTATAATTAATTATAATTCTGTAAGTATATCAACAAAATTTAATAAATTTTATCATTTTTATCAATCTCCCATGATATTATCATCACTAATCTACTATAAAAAACCATTAGAAATTACGGATGTATACACATATAATAAACAATTACCTCAAAACCATTTAAAAATAAAAAACAAATTGAGTAAAATTTAAAAAAAATATGTATAATTTTTAATATATTAATATGGATAAACAAATTCAGGTATAGCCGGTATAGGTATAGAATTTGTTTTTTATAATTTTAGTAATCAATTCTATTATATTGCTACCTAATGGTTTAACGTATATAACTACATTACTTGTTAATTTTTAGTCGTTATAATTATTATACTATCCCTGAATTATTATTATTTTTTTTATTTGCTTTATAAAACAAAAGCTTAATATTATTTTGTCATATAATCCCAATGAAGTTTAAAGCCAAAATGTACTATCATTTATGATATAATATGTAAACAGTTTTATGCGTAAATTTCACGAAATTAATATCTAAATACTTTAAGACGTATTTATGAATTCTACTTAGCATTTAATCATTCATATTCGAGTCTATTATTGCATCTTTAATATTGATGAACTTAAATGTTAATTATATTTTTAAATATTTTGCAAATAAATTATTCAGTAAAAATAATTCATTTTAGCGGATTTGGGTATTCCTAACCAGATGTTTATACAATACATCACAGTCGTTGAACGTTGTTACGAATATAAAATGCACATCAAAATTTCATGTCACGGTTATCTGATATTAAAAAAAAATGAACTTTATGAATTATTATTATTATTGAGAAAAAAAATTATATACGTTAAACACAAAAGTTAATAATATAAAAATTACTTTCGTAATATTATGTGTGTACTCAGACAGGTGTCTATCAACGTTTATTATATATTTTGTTTATCTGCATTAAAGTTACACCCCAGCGTTAGATTATATTATACCATACTACTATAGACATTTGATCGTTTTTAATTTGTAAAAGTGTTAACAATTCCTAGCTTGTGTTATTTTGTAATTGGGTAACTTGGTGAATAAGTATATATACGATAAACCTACAGCTTGATTAAATATATAACTTCTACGCTTGAGCGTACGTCATGTTATAACGAAGCTTTTACATGCCTACATTTAGTACGAGCTGAATCTTTGTTTTCATTTTAGTAGGTACTACCTTATACGCTGCACTCAGTTTTAATTAAAAAAACATGGTTGGCTCAATATCGTATTTCAATACATTTCGAAACATATTTTATCGAAACGGTATTTCGGTAGGTAACAGCGTTTTTAATTTCGAACGAATTCGGTCGTTTGGTGCATCAATTGAAACTTTACAGTGTTTATGAGACCTATAGGCTATAACTATCCGATTGGATTACTCGAACGGAAGTTTGAAAGATTTATAGACACGCGACGTCAGATACACCGCACTGTGGGTTTCAATAATAATAATAATAATAATAATAATACGATTATTATTATATACATAATGAATCATAATTCATAATAATTAGTTGTTGAAAATGGAGTGTGCATTAAAAACGAGCGGATTCTTCTCAATTACTTGTCAATAACACGATAATGGAATACTTTTATTATTATTATTATTTGGCATCTCCTTCTGTCCACTAAATTCTTAAAAGAAAAAATTTAATATTAACGGCTGAGAAAAATGAAAATAATTGTATAACGTTAAGTGCTTTATATAATAATAATTAATAATCAGCTGTCGTATATGTTGATTACTTCTGACGCATACACAATACGCATAGAACCAAAACACAAAATAAAATATCAAGTACTTTATTAAAAATAAAGACACTGTTCTGCGGATATCGCACGTATTTATATCTTGCGGTTAACCTAACGTAGTTATTTATGCTAACTAAGAACTATTCATAAGTCATAACCTTTATCTATATAGTATGTAATATGTATCTATAGTATATTATGTACTGACTAAGGATGCGAGGACTTAAATTCTTAATATTGTCTTTATATAATGCATGTCTGTTTTTTAACCTAGTTTTAAGTTGCTCTAATAAGGTTTATATATTACAAGCCTGGTTTTTCAATTAAGTTTTAATTTATAAATCCTTAATTTACATTATACATAGACACTACACAACGTAACCATAAGATTGTAAGATAATTAAGAATTTATTGTGACCTCACATTTAGGAGAAGTATATTTTAGCAATAGCAATTTTATTGTGAATTCTAGTATTAAATAAATTAACTGTTTGCAAACCAGATGGAAGAAAAAACGTTTGTGATAATTACAACAACGAAATAGTGTTGTACTCTGTTCAAATTCAATATATTTTTAAACATCACCCGATAAACCTGTTTTATGTTAATCATAATTCATAACACTAAATCCTGTCGTGGACTTTATCATGGTAATCTCCTCGTATATAGAGTTACTACCCTATTTGTTATCGAACAAAGTACACAACGATAGTCTATATATATATATATATATAATATGTAACGAGTGAATTGTTATTGCGGTTCAAAAGAAGGTTACTCGCAAGATCCCCATCCGAGCACTAATAATAATAATAATAATAATAATAATAAAAAAAAAACAAAACCTAATGCCAGAAAGAATCTAAAAGAAAAATATTGTTTTCCGGCTTACAGTTATAGCAGTCGCTCTCAATTCGAAAGCACTGCAATCCGTGGGTCGCGGGCGGCCGCTTTTCGTTTGTTGTTCCCTTTCACGTAAACTAACGTCCCCTCGTTACACGTATATATAATAGATTATACTGTTACACTTTTAATTTTATCACCGACCACGACGGGGAGTTTAGGGGCACGACAGCCGGTCCGTGAAGGAGGTCGCCACCCTCGCGTGGCATATTTTGTTCTTTAACTCAGTCCGTTTTCTTTCGCGCCCAAACGGCAAGTTTTATGATACCGACGATAATGTGAAACAGTAAACACCCCGTGTCCTTCTCGTGCAACTACTAACCGTCCATCCGACCGAAAACGAGCGAGAACCGGGACCCGTTTTTCAGTTATGGTGATCGGAGAGTGGCGAGGGGAAGGGCAGAAAGTACCTCCGGCAATGGCGCCGCTGCACCCCGCTGCACACACACACACACACACACATCGTATACATTATTGTGATAATCATCGTAATCATCATCATAATCATCGTCATCATCATTATCATCGTCTTCCTCGCCGCCGTGGTTTAAGTGCAATAATAACTCGGAGCCAGGTCGAAGCAACAACTTGGCGGCCCCGGGTCTCGCATACAATATAATAATATAATGTTATAATGTACACCCGTGTTACGATTGAGCGTGGTTTATATAAAGCTTTGGCAACAATGATTTCGATAAACCCCGCCGGGCCCCTGAGGGATTATTCGCATATTTCTCCATTAAAAAGCCGACGTCTCGCTGTCAGCGGGGAGACAGTGTGGCGACGACTGCGAAGCGAAATTCGTATATTATACACGTACACGCGCATAGTCACGACACAATGATTATAATTAATATGATCTTAAAATCTATCTTATTCTCGTCAATCATCCTCGGTGACGCGTACAGGATAAATTTGGCAAAATGGCGTAATGGCTCACACAAGGAATTGTGTGACACGTAATTATACTTATAAATATATAATAATATTCCGACGACGGTAATAGTCACTACAGCGACGTTGATATGAGTTCCTACTATTTTTCGAGACGATGCCGCCGATGCCTTTCACTATAAGTGACAACATAATATTTTCACTGATTTGATATAGAATAAAATATGTATAACATAATGTAGGTATAATATACGATGACAACAAAAATTCTGAAGGTTTAATATAAATTCGCACTAATTTCAGAAAATTTTGTCTAAAACCAACAGCCAAAATTATATTATTTTCTCAATTTATTTATTTGCAAGTGGTGTTTTGTTTCGTTTTCCGAAATTTGAATAACCACGCCAACGAAAAGAAAACTCAACCGTCGTCTGAAAAGTGATTTTTCAGAACGGATCAATGGCGGTGGTTTAAGGTTATTTTATAAAATAAATTACACAACTACGATATTGTGCTTCATAGGTAGGTAGTATAACGGTTAACAGATTCATACGATTAGCCACCGACACCGCCGCCGCCGCCTAGTAGTGCCATTTTATTATTTATCAGTTAGCCAAAGGTAGGCATGTATAGGTATATATTATGTGGGTATACGATATATGTAACTCCCACGCGAGTTGTTTGTAATTAGACCGGATGATATGTTTACAAACGCCATTTGTATCCCGAACACTCGAACAGTCTTATTCAATGTATTGACGGTAATAATATAATGTTTAAGTTTCCAATAAGTATCACGTTATCGGCTGATATTGTGAGAGAAAAACACAGCGAAACGGGTCATAATATTAAATGCACGGGTTTTAAAATACTTACGCCAGGTGATTCGCATTAATCCGAATCCCGTAAATCAAAATAATGCAAATATTTACCTATATGCGACGCGCATAATATTATTATAAATTTTCGTTTATTTCACGACAATGATTTTCGCTGTTATTATTCAATTTTATGCTAATGAAGTCTGTTGGGTAATTAATATTAAAGTCTTAAACTATTGAAGTTTATAAACTTATTGCTATTATTGCATTAATAATGCCAACGCTCTGTATGTGGTTTACATAATAATAATATTATAGTAGTATAAATCTATTAAGTATTGGTAATAAATTGGATAAATAGCATGATTGTTTTTATGAAAGTCCATTGTACCTAATGCTTCAATATATAATTAAAACGGGTAAACAACGAAAAACCATTCATACAACAATCATTCACATCCGTCAAAATCATTTATTTTCCGAGCACATAACAATTATTCCATTCATTTTTCAACTTAAATAAGACTATTTTTTTTATTAAAACTATTATTATGGTTATATTTTTCATTTTTCAAGAGACAATCAGTGTTGATCTCGGTAAATATCGAGTTATTTTTTCTCATACAAATAAATAGTGGGTATATTAACCTAATACTGTTATCGAAGTTAAAAATGTCACTTTTTTAGATAATTCCGTCCAACAAAATAATAACGGCAAACAATGAAAAATAGTAAATGTATAAAAAAACTAAAACAAATAATTAATAATTTTTTATTAATCATTTCAGGAGCCTAGGTTCTATTATAGGTATATCAGACAATATTATCCAATAAGCACAAATGTTTTTATTATATTAAAATAGTAACAACAAGCAACGTAATACGATTTTAAATCAAAAAGGTGGGCAAGTATACTCAGTACTGTGCTATTTTAGTAAGTAAATAACTACTCTGATGCACTGTAGAAGTGGAGTGTATCTCGTAATTCAATAGGTTACTATAAAGGACGTGTTAAATTTGAATTCAAAGATAATAATCACTAAATTGGAACGAAAAAAAATTCCGTCAGTCTATATGACTAAGACGTAATATAAGTATCTATATATTTTTATCATGCCCATATTGCTTTTATTTTAATTTATTTTACTACCTATTAGTATAGTACCATTGATTATAATTACTGTAAATAACTTTAAATATGGTATAAGCTATATATTTTTCTTTAAACTCCACAAATTGTATTAGAATCAATATCATAATGTCTAAAAAAGCATACTGTGTCACTATAAACAACCTGTTAGCCAGGAAATGGGGTTTCCTCTCTCTCTTTAGGCACTAGCTCAAAACTACTATGCATCTAAAATTGCACTTATATTATATGTTTATAAATTATTAGGTTTCGGGAGTAACGATTTAAGAAGAACCTTAT
Source organism: Acyrthosiphon pisum (assembly GCF_005508785.2). Lineage (NCBI taxonomy): Eukaryota > Metazoa > Arthropoda > Insecta > Hemiptera > Aphididae > Acyrthosiphon > Acyrthosiphon pisum. Next base: position 6,327,726 of record NC_042495.1, on the reverse strand, counting down.
ATTAAATTGTCAAGTCAAGCATTTTTATCAACCCAAACATTTTTTATCAACATTTATTAAATAAAAATTTATAAAATTCGAAAAAATAATAAATGTCTTTAATTTTTGAATAGCCTAAAATTAGTCAAAATATTTTGAAATTTCATTGAGCTTATCAAAAAATAATTTAAGTAAAAGTGATGTGTTTCAAGTGTCTATGATTAATTTTATTTCAATGACATTAAAAAAAAACTAAAATTGTATAATGAAATCAAAATTTTACGTGTAAGTTTACAAGTAAATTATATTTTACTATTACCTAGATGAATTTTAATTTATTTTACGTAACTCTGTTAATAATTAAAATTTAAGATACTTATCACTATTTATAATAGTGTATCTCTGTCTTAATATGAAAATTAACACATTTCATTATATTCTCCCATCATATTATTATTTATTACTATTAAAAATAGAGCATTATCTATGTCTGACCTTATTATGTGTAATTGTTCTTCTTTTAACGATCTTGTCATCTATAAATGTCTTTTCACTTCCATAAAATCTCATTTAGAATATTATGCTGCAATTATATTTTGTGACTTCAGTGTTATTGATATTTCCAATCACATTGAAGCGTTCAAAACAAAGTTTTCGATGTATTGGTTTTAAATTTAATATTACGGGAATATAGCTCATTCTGATTACGATAACATAAGTACTTAGATTTTTAAGTCACAATATTTAAAAAATTGCAGAAAAAATTCCTTTTCTATTTAAAAAAAAACAAATTATTTTAGGACAAAATAGATGATTCTTATTTATTTAAGTCTTTTAAAAATAAAGTTAATCTTCATAATAATAGAGACTCCTGTTTATTTTAAACAACTCATTCTTCCCACAGTTACATACTTAACTCCCCTATTAATAATCTATTATATATTGGCAACTCCATTGATTCTGATTTTGTTTTTTTTATAAATATCTTATTATTGTTGTTATTACTTTTTCTTTTATATTTTCTTTCTATTTTTCTTTTATTTATTATTATTTCCTTTATTGTATTCTTCTTGTTAGTATATAATTAAGTGTACCCCGTGTTCTGTTCAAATATCTTTATTTTGTTCATGTTGTTGTCACTTAGTTATACGTTTTGTAAATCTAATACTGAATTTTATTTTGAAATTGAACCCAGGTCCAAAATAAATAAATAAATATTAAAAATATATTTAATCTAATAACTAGGTGTTTTTAGGATTTATTGAAAACGTATATTATCACACAAAATAATATAAATGTTTAATTTTAATATCTGCAGAATTAAATTTCTAGTTAAATAATGTATCGTTCCCGTATGTACCTACACAAAAATATGAACGGAAGTTTTATTTTAGGAAAGTTTGTTGAAAAAAAAAGAGAACACCTATGATGAAAATATATTAATGTATGTACCTACTTGAAGTAATTTCTCTTTAGGGAATAGCTCAGGTGGTAATCTAGAAATTGGCTCCAGTGTGGGGGAGAACCCTTGATTTCTGAAATGGCTACAATTCGCCATTTGCTAATTGTTTTCTCAGAGTAATTTTTGAACAATATTATTAATAGCTATTACGAAAAGAAAATGTTTGTAATTCAAAAGTTACTTGTAATATCTTCTGAATAACAGATTATAGATGAATTAAAAATAAATAAATGTAATAATGATTAAGGTATACTGTATGGTGTATACACCTTTAAACAATAATTCGTCGAAATTGTATTTTTTTCATTTGTTATTAGAATACTGATAGGTAAGAATATTAAATAATAATATGGAAAATGTGTATTATATAAAACTATACTCGATTGGGGGAAATCGATGGGCAATATTCTGTAAGGAATTTTGGGTTGATGAAATATTTGTAATGCTATTAAATAATGTATAAGAAATGGTTAAATGTGAACGGCGTATAATATATTACAATGTGCAAAAGCCACCGTTGTCAAATAACCACAGTGACGTTAGTGCTTGGTGGTTAGATACTTTAACGATTAATAGTATACCAGATTTAAAAACGATTTTTGGATACAATCCAACTCAATAGATGAGTGCTGTCATTATCTATTAAGATAATCATAGTAGCTAAAATAAATTTCAGCGTCTAGGTACAATAAATAAAAAAATAATTGTACCTGTCCTAAACTTATATTTTAAATTAGTGCTACTATCGATATTAAATCGAGCGAACACAGTATTGTCTTTAACCATTATAATAAATTGTTATATTTATACTACCCTAGTAGGTTAGGTTAGTTACAGTTTAACCATCGTCAAACCGCGCGTAAACACGGTGGAAATACACATTTCTTTTTTAGTAAGTTTTATTTCAAATACCGTACCTGCTGTAAAAAGTAAACTAGCCGGCGACCGTCATATCGGGACTTCGGAGAGTCGTTGGCAAATGTTTAACGGGTTACGGTAAATTAATAATGCGGTTGATGATGATGATGATGATAGTAATAATTAGTATCGTTTACTCCAGCGGGATGAGGGAGGGGGCGATAATAGCGTACTGGCGGTCGATATACCGGAGGAAAAAACAAAACGCAAAAGATGAACGAGAGGAAACTTAACCAAAACGGAGCGGTATCGACCACGACCACGATAGATGACGACAACGACGATGACGCACACCGTCTGGGCGCGTGCGACGCGTAAAGCTCGACCGGAACAACTGAATACTGATAGCGGCGAAGGGAGCCGAGTCGCTTGGCACCCTCTGCCGCCCTGCTTCCAGCGCGACCACCGCACCGCCGTCACCGCAAACGTCAGCGGAGGCGCTGGCCGCGGAGGTAGCGGCAGTCTTGCCCGCGCACAATAGTCGGACGACCGACAACGCTCCTCCGCCCGCCGCCGATCTGCAGTCCTAACCGCCGCCGAATCTTCTCTCCCGCACACGCACGACGTCCCACACTGTCCTATTTTTATGATAATAGTAATCAGAGTTCGAGTATCTTAGCTATATAAAAATTCTCAAAAAAAAAAAAGACCCGGTATCGAAATGCCCTGATAATTATATTATGTATTTTGAAAAAGAAAACTATAAAATTCCATAATTTAACGCTACCTATAACTATAATGTATAATATATATTTTGCAACTTCTATGATTAATTTTACAAGTCTGTAATTAATAGTTCCTGGTTATACCTAATATTTGTACGTAATTTTTGTTTTTAGATATCGGGACTTTTTTTTAAAAAAAATACACGATAAATTAAATGTAAAAAAAATTGCAATATAATATATTATATTATAGGGTTATCATAAGGTTTATAATTTTTTTCAGATATTCTGAAAAATTATTTATTATTTAAAAAAATGCGAATTTTAATGTAAAATTCCTGTATACATAATGAACCCTGCGTGGGTTGGAAATTATAGTTCAATATTTTAGCCGATATAGCTTCAGCTGTCATAGGTCAAATTAAAAAAAAATAAAAATATGTCAACAACATATGCTATTTCCAGTGATAATTATGTACTTACATTTTATATATTGTAATTTTATATATCCGTAAGTCATCATTAATTAACCATCTATATATTTAAGAATCTACGGTGGCGATACAATTATTATTTATTAGGTATACAGTGTGATTCACCAAGCATTCACACACCCCCATGTTTCCCTTTAATAATGAATTTATTAAAATTATGATTTCTGTAATTTGTAAGGATATACGTCTTAAAATTTTTGAAATACTTATATTTTTTAAACCATTTTAGGATTAATCTGTAGGTACAAGGCAAAAAAACACTTCTGTTTTTAAAATAATGGTTCTGAAGTATAATTATTATACTTAAAAGTCAGAATCCAAATAAATTCAGTATTAAATGAAAAAATGGAAGTGATCATCATGCTTGGTGAATCATCCTGCATATTACTATAATTTTAGGTATTTGGACGATTGTGATTTTCAACCATGGTCACGGAATACTCGACTCGGACGCGACTCAGTGAATCACTGCGCTCATAATTCCCGAAAAATCGTTCACCAAAATAATCTCAGACTCTACCCCGACCGACCAGGCCCCATTAGTCCCTCTGCAACCCGTCACGCTCCCTCGAACGTCTGCTTTTTATCGTCGTACAATATGCACGTATATGCATATTATACGCGTGTGTACGTGTTTACCGTCCCTTTCAGTTTTGATTTCGTGACTTCCGCCGAATATATATATATATAAATGTGTTCTTCCGCTAGATCGAATAATAAGATATCGAAGTCCATCCCCGCTCACCTCCCTACTTTCACCGGCAGGAACCCTCGCGGCGTACGTCGAATTATTTCGTCGATCGTCTCTCAATCTCTTCGCACTCCACATATATATTATATGTACAGTGTACACGCATATATATATATATAATATATATATATATATACACACATAAACATTACACATTATGTATGGTATATATATGTACGTTATATACCTATGACCGCATATATATATAAATCTGTCATATACCCTCTCTCTCGGCAAATCGGTAGACCGAAAAAGCCGGAAATTCTTCGTGTGCGTGCGTGTTGGTCGTCCCAAGCTTGGGAGGAACCTTTATAGTTTTTTTCAGTTCCGGTTCCGGCTTATATAGGACTTACTTATATATCAAAACTTAATTTTTTAGTTACTGATTTCGATGTCGGTTCTAAAATTCACAGAAAAAAATAATTCCGTTTCAATATAGTTTTAGTGAATACCGGTAGTAGGTATATTTGAAAGTACGAAATTGGGATTTTTAAAATGTAAATATGAGAGGAAAAAATCAATGCCAATTATCTTATCTTATACTTACACTTACCATAAATTTATTTATTAAATATTAAAATAGCTAAGCTATTCCCACCTACTGAAATAGTATTATAATATTATATATATTATTATAATAATATTAAGTATTATGCGTTTAGTGATGGGTAATTCCCCGGAACACTCGTGAATTCACGGAAATCATAAATCAACTGCTAAAACAAATTAATGTTTATGCATCTTAAGACTAAAAAATGGTGTATTTAATTTTAATATTCAAGTTTTGCTAAATTTAAATTTAAAAAACATTTGGATACCTATACTACTTTAAATATTAAAAAATAAAACACTAGTTTTCATTTTGGATATATATAATATTATGTACCTGTTCTGGTGGAATCGCTAATCTGGACACTATAGGAGTAAATTTTAAAGTCACACTTACAATGTACGCAAAACGAGATGAAATGTTAAGTTCAATATTATAGTCATCCATTGGAACTAGCGAATAGATTAAACTAATAAGGAGCTCGGAACTATAGGTTAGAGTTTCCGCGTGTCCCGGTTAGGCCACGGCTTGGAATATAGCGCCCAGAAATCTCAGATATAATTTGTTGTATCTGTGTACACGATAGAAGTTGAAATAATGATTCGATTTTCAACTTAAGTATCATAATTGGCGGGAAAGTGAATCCAGTTGGTACTTTAGGAAGGTCAAAAAAAAAATTACGAAAAACGAGAATTTTTGAAGAATTTGAGAATTATGAAAAATAGATTTTTGACAATATCGATTTTGTTTTTGGTTTAACTCTTAAAAAAATTACGGTAGACACGTCATGACATTTTCTGTGAATCTTTATATCGTTATAATTTTCTATACACCATACCATTTTAGAAATATTTCAACTCTTTTTGAGCTATTTATAAGCATAAGAAAATGTCAAGTTTTATTAGTTTTTTTAAAATTATTGTTGATAAAATATTTTATGCTCTGTAAAAAACTTGAAAATGTTATACAACGTTCTTTATAAGCTGTTGTTAGTGGAAATTAAAAAAAAATGATCGTAAATTCACAATCATTTTTTATGAGCATCTGAAGTTAAAATGTTGACGAAATTCATTAAAATCACGAAAATTGGAAATTTATTTGTAGTTAGAAATTCATAAAAAATGTTCTATTTGTATCTAAGCTTTGAAAGTGTAATACAAGATTTCTTTTAAGTTTTCCTACATTCAACATACAAAAAAAACTTTACAGGAAAGTCAAATTAAATTTTTACGACCGTTTGAAGTTTTACATTGGATATTCACCCGAAAATTAACAAATTCTCATACAACGATTTTCTTATTTTGTTGTTATTTAAAAAACTTATAATCCTGAATACTTACAATTTACACCATATATTTATTTTATCATTTTCCACACTTGATAACATTTTCAAAATATTTGACTCGTTTTGACTTTTTTAGTGGTTTACGGTTCTAATTTTCAATTTTTTTCGTTGGGTCAAAAAGCTTGAAAATTTAATACAAGGCTCTTGATTTATATTGTTACAAAAATAGTTGAAAAATATTAAAAATAAATAATCACGGTTTTTCTTTTATAAGCATTTAAAGTTAAAATTTTGACGAAATTTATCAAATTGAAAATTTACAAATTGTTTAGTAGTTAAAATTGTATAAAATGTGTACATTTATAGCTACCAACTACGAATTAAAAATTAAAAATAAGTAGTTAAATCTGTAACCAAAAAATCTAAATAATATATAAAAATTGTTTTTTATAGTTATTCTAAGTTCTGTCGTATATTGTAGACAGTCGTCACTGAAATATTATTTAATGCAAACATATTACATGTATAAATCAACTTAGCAATTTAAATATTAATATAGGTCAGGCCAATAAAGCAAAATGTGCTGAGGCAGCAAAAATATCAGTCCCGTTGTCGCTGAGTGATTCGGCGAGAACGCAGGTACGACGATCGAGCGTGTGAAACGTCTATCATAGTATAGACTAGGCGATTCGAATTCGCAAAATATTTTATTTATGTTTGTTTGAATTTAATAAAAGTGTTTCCGACCGTAAAACCAGAGTTTAATATTATTTTAGTCATTCTTAAGTTCTTACCTTTTATAGGAACAGCGCCGGGATATACGTAATATGTGTCAATGAGATTTATTAAACTGAATAATACCAAGGTATATGTAATCTTTGAGTCATTCCAAGTAGATAGGAACGAACTAAGAATTGATAAGCGCATACCATCGTACCTTAAAGTTAACAGTGCCATTCTAATTAATTTTAGAGAGTGTTATTAACTAGAGAATACGAGGGTAAGACGTATAGTTGGTTTTACCGCGTATTGCCCGATACGGGTGACCCGATACGGCAATTCATATTTGGACGAATTACATATTAAATAACCGTTAGTTATTTTGTAGCAATTTAAAAATGTTATTCATTGGTACTTGAAACTTCTCAAGTATATTATTATAATATACAAATATGATAGTATGATAATATGCAAATAATATTAATTCAACTTACCGACTGCTGTATCAATAAAAAAAATATAAATATAATATAAAATATCCTAGTCTGACAATCCGTCCCCCGCTTAGAGTCGTTTTTTGTATACAATGATAATTTATATTATTATATCATTGAATTTAAATTTAACACCATCCATTACAGACCACGAGGATCCACTTGTAACCTACTGTACAGCAGAGCGATACCCACTTAACTACTTTTTTTTAGGTTGAATTTTCCCGCTAATTCGTTTATATCCGCTTTCATATTGATTGGATGTTGATTTTGGTCATTGCCCATTCGTACTATGGTACGTTGGCATGTTCCAAAATGAACTGTACTTATGTCTAAAGTCAACATCTAGTATCTGGTTATACCTAAGTGTTTGTTGGGATCTAATCGTATCTAATGTTTTATATTTAGTGAGAACTTAAGAACAATGTGAATAAGTTCATATTATAGCATATATTCATTTTATTTATTTCAATTTAAGATACAAAATTAAAATTTTAAACACCTTGGTATATATTTGGAGGGCCGCTGAAAAAATTCTGTGGGTTTCCGATACCTAAGTCTTATACGATAACAACAAATTCTGTGATGATCTACAAAAAATTGTTCGACTCTTCATTCGATTTTACTCATATTTTAGGTTTCTAAACGTGAGTTTGAACATCTTGTTTTCCTATTGTGTCCATCCGTTCGTTAGTTACTACTTACCAGTACATAGTTACAACTGTTGATAGCTATGATTGATAAACATATATATTTTTTAAATTGTATAAAAATGTGGAATTATAGTTTATTGCGTAGTTTTAGAAACGGTATAGTACTTTTTGAATCTGGGATTTCAACGGGCTCGCCGAGTGAGCTTTCCTAACTTATTTTTTTTCCATTCTCAGAATCTGAAAATTATTTTAAAATTATTCATCAGTATAGTTGAGTAGAATGTATTATAAGTATTCTATTTTTCTATTAAAAATATTAACTATCCTGTATACTATAGAACAGGATTTCATAATACATTTTGAAATTAATTTAATGAATTAATGCATTAATGTATTATTATACTCATGAAAATAATATATAATATTATTATGCATCAAGAAAATAAGTGATTGTCTATGATAACAAATAAAAATAATAGGCGAGAACAATTTTAATTTTTCCCATTTTTCGGTATTCTTAGGAATATCCATTACCTTCAGCAGGCAGGGTCGTGCCCGAGAACTTCTTCTGAAAGTGCAAACCCCCCTACGTGTACACGGCCAACCAATCCTTATAACCTAAACATATTCCGGTTCTGCGGGTTCCTTTTAGCGTTTCAAGCTTTGGAACCCAAACCTGATCTCCGTTCATATTTTTTTGCCCGAGCTAACTCGATTTCCGGTGGCTGTTTTTTTATTTGTTTTTTTTTTATACACATACCTATGTTATGTTATATAATATTATTTAATCGCCTGTTTACGTCGTTGCTGGCGGAGGCGGCGTCGCCCGCGTATTCCGACCGTACGATATCGATTGGGCCGCCGCGTTATTTCTAAATTCTATAGACAAAAATTCAAGACGTCTGACAGTAATCCAAGACGCGTATTCCACGAGGGCAAACGGTGACTTCTCGTTAGCAAACCGCTCGCGTATTGGGCGCGCTTTGTGTACGTTCGCCATATTATATAATAAGGTTTTCGAATGTACAGTACATTTATATATATATATGGGTAGGTATGTATATACACACTACACGTTTTTGTGTATTTATTTTTTTATTACACTGTAGTTCATCACTACTACAGCGAGCGTTTCGTGTTTGTCTGAAGTATATATACATTTTATATTATATTATATTATTATATTCAATTTTATGGGTGGTTTTTCCCCCCTTTTTTTTATTTATCTTTCATAATTAGTACACTACCATGCGTACTATGTAATCGTGCCTATATTTATTTCGTAACGTTATATGAAGTCTCTATTCGATAATAATATAATATTATGGAGTCTTACCTAACCTTTGGTTTGAGTAGTTTCCGTGTTTCCCCTTCATTAAAACGTACTGTTCTTTATACATACAATATACATATATATGTTATGTATACTAAACAACCCATATTTGATTATATTTAAGATGCAAGCCACAACATGTATTACTCATCGTTATTTGTTGGTAATATACGTATTTTTGTGTGATCATTAAAATAATATAAATTTAGGTATCATATATTTATTTTATTTAATATTATGTTTTATAATAGGCGTAACTTGGGGACTTAAATATGGAACTCAAATGTGTTAATTTGTAATAAAAATATTTTGAATTGGAAAACAATCAATAAATCGAAGACTTAAGATGTCTAAAAATAGCATAAAAAGATTCAAAATAATTCAAAGATTATATCATGTTTGATAAATGTAATTTGAATAATAGTTTTAGTGTTTATAGTTATTGATCTTTGAAATACAGAAAAAAACAAAACTGATTTTGTCTAAAATTGGTTTTAAGAAAAATTTTCCTTTTTCCGTAATTTTTTTTTCCATAATTATTTTTAAAAGTACTGTGCATTTTTTACTTTTGATCCTTACACCAATACAAACTAGATCCAATTTCCTACCATAAACCTTCATCAATATTGAAGATCAAAGCATGTTTTTGCTCCAAAAGGCGATAAGCGATGACAGACTAACAACAAAAAAAAAACACACACACACATCATTGTAAAAGCAATACATTTATCGCTCAGCTCAGAATATAAAACTACATTGAAAAAAATAATGTCTTCTTCACATTGTTAGTAATCAGAAAATAAAATGTTTGAAAATAATTATATGGGTCACTAGGTTTGAAATAAAATTATCGTATTAATATGATTTGGGCTCATTTCGCCGAAAACCCATCTCACCGAAACCCATCTCGCCGAAACATAAAAAAATAGAAATTTATTTCGTTGTATGTACCTATATTAAAAAATATTTATTTTATTTATATAGTCAGGTTAAAAAATCAAATAAAGTCAAATAAAATCGTGACTAACCATAAAAAATAAATGAAATAAATAAAGTATTTAACTATATAAAAGTAGTAAAAAAAAAATAGCAAAAATGATTATATTATTTTAAAAATATTATATATCTAGATGTCTATAGTCTAGATGTTTATATTATAAACATCTAGACTGTAGACTAAAGAGTGTGACTGTGCGGAAACCCATCATTATATGACGTGTAACATTTGTAGATTTGTAGAGTTTTCATTATTATTATAACTTTATCAGCGATAGGATAATGGAACGATGTTCCCGCGACGATGTCACCTGAAATAGCTTACTACTGGAAATTTTTGGTTTTTAATGTAAAACATATTAAAATTTAAAAATACATACGCAAGGTTTTTTTTATAATAATTTAAAATTAAAATTTTGATATTTAACACGCTTTTGAATTTTCTAAGAGTTAATTCGCTTGGTGTAGTGCCTACCCATCCAAGCTCTGATGAGTAAAAACCTAGGATTTTTCTACAAAATGGGAATAGGAAAAATAGGATTCAGCTAAATGGGATTTGTTATTAATCCATATACAACTGGTTTTTTTGTCGGCCGAGTGGGATTCGGCTAAATGAGATGAAACGATTAATATATACGCAGTAGGTACAACAAATACGAATCAAATTATAATTTTTGAATTTTATATTAATTAGGTAAGTATGTAATAATAAATTGTTATTTTGAGTTCCGTAACAGCGTCGAAATGTTGCCATCTTCCGATTTAGTATTACTTACCTTCTTTAATTATTCAGTTTTTAATTTTTTCTAAAATCTATACTATTTAAATTTAATAATTTTAAATTTGTTTTTATACATTATATAACATTGAAATATATTATATAAAAATACAGTATTTATACGTCAGTAGCACAAGCAGTTATCAATAAGGGTTATACGAATTGCATTGAATTGAGATAAGAATTTCAAATGTATTGACAGGTTACTGGTAACGTGCATTCGACACATCGCTGAACGGGATCTTACCTGCCTTTCCTGTCTATTCATTATTTGTATCTCAAATGTAACAACTCTATTGGTTATGAATTATGACTTATAAGATTCCATATTGGTACAAGATAAACTGTTCATAAAAAAATATAAGTTTTAGTGAAATTAAACGTGTGCTTAAATTATTATTATTGTTAATTATTATACGAAAACACTAGTAATTAAAATTATAATCTTGTTAACAATTTAGGTAGGTACGTAATTTACATGATTTAAAATAAAAATAGATTTTTCGTTTTAAATAAGTTGAAATTTATTAGAGTAGTCTTTATTTATCGAATTCAATTTAAATTAAATACGAAAATACAATATATTATAACTTATAATAATGTATTTTTTTTTTTTTTTTTAACTTAAGCTCGACAACTTTGGCCATTAGCTGTTCTTTTGTTTGTAGGGGGAGGAACGGTTGGAACGGTTGGTTGGCAAGGATTTGTAACTAAAAATCCCGGATGGATGACCATCCGGGATCTAGCAACACCGGTCGATACACCGGTCGATACTGTACACTCAGAGAATTTCCGCAGTTGAGTGTACGGACGACGGACCGCGCCACACCGTGCCACAATAATAAATTGTATAACAAATACTGATTATATTATTATGTTGTCAATATACAATGACTCTAATATTATTTAAATAATAATTACTTACAATTACAACCCCCCTTCTCCCGCCAAAAATAAAAAAATAAAAAAATAAAATGAGTAAAACCTAAGTAAAGTTATTATTTATCATCAAAAATTTAAATCTCTAAATAAATTAATATAACGAGCTTTACTTTTGAATCATGGTTTTTAATTATTACGCAATGTTTACAACCTAAAACTTTATTAAGAGAATATTTTCTTCTTAATGGAATGATAACATATAATATATATACCTATATGTTGTTTCAGATAATCTTTTACCCATTCGGTTCACAAAACAGAACTACATTTTTTACACTTCACTTAATTACTCAATATAGATTAATTTTCCCGAAATGGACTAGAAAAATAATTTAGTACTACAGTACGATCTTTTTCCATAATCCATGTCTACATCAGCATAATGAAAAACAATTTTGTGACTCAGCGCGGCGCAGTGGCTGAAATCAATCACGCGGCTTGATTGAGAGTAAGCAACGGCCGCTGCTACTAGTTCTCGGATGGGTGACCACCCGAGTTCCTAGTGCGCATAAATCTTGCCAAACATACACGTGATCCTAACCGACCGTACCAACTATCCCGACCCATCTGTACCAACCCTACTGACCTTACAGGGTCAATGATCTCAGACGTCCAAGTTTTAAAACCTTAAAAAAAAGAAATACAATTTTAAGTACAGAAACAAGTTAATCAAAGGAAACCCCATGAACCCTCCCCGCAGTGAGATCACCAAAATAGACATACCTAGATACATTCTTCAAGAATCAGTATGCATTTATTGCGTTTAAGATTCCATGTATTTTTAAGAGTTAACAAATGGTATACATAATTTTATTCATTGATAATATTAAGACAAAAAAAAATTATATTAAAAAGTCGATTTTTTCAATTCGTATTATACTTTATACGTCTAATTATTATACAATCCTGATATCTGAAAGAATTACATGACAAACTACATAGTTTTATACTTCTATTCTCAGACGTAACATACGAACATACCTTTTGGACAGGTTGGCATAACATAATAATATAGACTAACACATTTAATATTGATCGTAATATATTTAATTTAAAATTCCAACACCAGTTATTGTAGTATTTAAGTTATTTAACTATTTAATGTTTGAACAAAACGTTCACTTACTATTACTCTTATCTTCCTATTTCTACGACGTTGACAACTGGCGTATATAATATAATAATATGTATACTGCACATATGTATTCCATGTATCTACCTACATATATATTGAACAATATGTACAATATTTGTGCCTTCAAAGTAAATGTACTTTTTTTATATACATACATATATATATAATATTATAAAATCCGAGTAGGCAGCCCTATTTAAACGAGTATGAAACCCGTTGAACTATATAATTTATACTTTTTCACTTTTTTTCTTACAAGACTCTTCCTTTGAGCGTGAAAAAAAAATAATACCCAATGAAAGAAAATACCATGTTATCTGAGTGTAAGTCGTATTTCATTTTCAAGACGTCTAAATGTCATAACAGAATCTTGCGTTTAGGATCTTATTATCAGATGGCTGTGAAAAATTATTATACGAAAAAAAAAAAAGTTCAAAAAAATTGGCGCTTATGTATGATCAATTGTTAAAATCCACTTTATTCCAACATATTTTATCTATATATTATATATATTATATATTTAATAATAACTCACGGGGTTTATATTTTTTCGTGGCAATCGTCAATAAATCAAATGAAAGATTTGCTAATCACCTTAAACATTCCTAACGAAATAAATATTCTGATAATAGGTGATACATGTTATAAGTTACTTATTGGTTTTATATAATATATATTATATTATATATATTATGATAATACTATAATATAATATACATATCATATCATTCCTATTAATTAAATTTAATATTATCTAGACCAGTGGTTCTCTATCGGTGTTCCACGAAACATGGGTATTCCGTGAACTTTGATAAAGTGTTCCGCCTAAATTTTAAAATCGGTGAAATAATAAAAACGTTTATACAAATTATCAGGGTGTCTCTCGGTTGCCACCTGTCTGATTCATAATTTGGGAAGGGACAAAAATATAACCAACATTGTCTCCTTCTTAACATACACATAAAATATCATATTACATATATTATGATGCATATACCTACTGATTACATGATATTTTATTTTGCGAATGAGAATTGTCAAGGCGGTATTACTGATTATAACATATTACAGCGACAATCGTTTTGTTTCACTTCAGTTATAAAATGTACGCACAATGCATATAGTTTTGTGCACAACGTAACACAATATATTATAAGTACGTACCTATTATTTAAATTTATCTACACAATGCTTAGTCTAATAATAAAAGTTGTTTTTCCTAACTCATTTTATATTACTACAATGTGAAAAATAAGTTCCAACACTCGCAGCTAGACACTTACGTTATACGTATTGTACATGTATATTCGCGGACAAACAGGCCACACGCGGAAACGACGTTTAAATAGAAGTTTTTCAACTTCAAACGATACACGCCAAGAGACCAGCTAGATTGAGGGCGCCGTTACAAGAAGAAATCTCATTTTATTATCATATACATACCTACCTACACTAGACAAAAAACAAATAATAAAAAAAAAAAGCTATGCGTAAAAGAGAGAAAAAATAAAATCTCGTTTGTGAACATTGTATTATACATTTTTTTTCACACGCAGCACATATTATTATTATTTTTAAAAAAAAAATGAAACGTTTGTCCTAAATCGGATCTACATAATAAAGGTAGGTACTCCTCCTATATATACGCCACAGTCTGCTTACAACATCATTCTCTCGTAACTAGTTCTCCTGAAGCAAAGATATTATGCAATCGCGGGAAAATCGTTTGACTGTGGTATATACAACATACGTGTATACACATTATACGGGACCATATTTTTAACGGCGAACGCTCATTATTGGTTCATTCGGTTTGAAAACTATTCACTTTTAACACATTATTTTTTTTAAATGGCGACAAATATTTTTAATTTCACGAACCTATGCAAACTATCGCTAAACGTACTTAAAAACAATCATTCGTTCGATACGCGATAGGTGTGTACTATGTATGGAACAAATAATTTAGATATTTTGTTTTCTCAATAATGATTGCTTAAAAAAGTATTCTGTCGCAGCTGATTATTCAATTTAGTAATACAATTTAGGTCAGTGATTAAATATTAAACGTAAATAAAAAAAAAAACGTTATGTTTCATAGACAAATGTATAATATTAGAATTGAAAACATACGTGTACAATATAAAAATAACAATATTATTATCTCGTGTACCTATTTTAAATGTAATTCTTAATATTATTCCTATAATGAATTCAAAGTGAAAATGTTTTTAAAATGTATAATATTAGATTTTTTAAAGTAAACTTTTAATGTTTTACACTGTTTATATAATAATCCTGCATGAACTTAAAATCGCAGTGCCTAGATATCTGATATGTGTTTCTGCTAAGTGCTAACTAATATCCCTTTGCACCACCAATTATTCCTGTAATATAGACCGATATTCAGGGTGATGAGTACACGTCTGCTTATGTTTCTTAATGGTATGTAAACAATATTTATCTTACAGTTTATATTGTTTATATTTCACTGCCTATGCTCGTGGCCCCGCGTGCGCCGGGCAGTGTTCTAAAGCAAAATATAACTGTCGCCCCAGCAAACGTTAGGTATTGCTTAGCTGGACTGACCTATCTTAATAATTATTTATTTATTTACTGACAAATTGTCCAATTTCAAATATATTTACAATAGTGACACTATATAGTAACTATAGTAATTTACAATAAGTTGAGCATTAGTTACAATATATAAAAAATAACTTAAAATGAACAGAAGTCATACCTTATATCTAAATATATATATAATAAACAATGAAATACAAGATAATACAAATTTAGAGAATACAATTAATTAAATAAATTATGATCGTTAAGATTGTTACCATATGACATTAAATTATTGATTGGGTGATTTAACATGTAGTTTTGGGAGACTGGATGAATATAAAATAAATGATTTTTACGTGGTTAGGCACTTTGAAATTTATAATACTTAATATGAACGAATCATCAATTTCATTGTTCAATAGTTTTGAGAGAAATGAGTTGTAAATATTTGTTCTCCGAGTTTTTAGTGAATCTATTTTTAATAATCCTAGAATGTTACTGTAACCAGTGTGAGGAGTTCTATCAATTTTACATTTATACCTAACATATAAAGCGAAGCACTTTATTTTTAACTTTTTTTATTTGATTATTGTGACCAATGTTATTATTGTTCCAGATTATCGGTGCGTATTCTAGTAAAGATCGGATAAGAGAAGTATAGAGACATTTTAAGGTGACAGGATCATTAAATTCTGAGCAATTACGTTTAATCATACCAAACAAGGATAAAGCTTTATTTTGGATAGTTAAAATATGGGTATTGAATAGCAATTTTGAGTCGAATTGTATAGGTACCTACCTAAGTCTTTGACTAGAGAGGAACGAAGTAGATTAATATTAGACAAACAGTAATTAACATTTATTGGGTTACGTTTTTTTGGGTATGAAATAACTTGACATTTATTAGTATTTAAAGTGAGTTCATTAAGAGTGCACCAATCATTAAAACTTATTAAATCATTTTGTAATAATATACAATCTTCAGGTGTTGCAATGGATTTAAAGATTTTCGCGTTTCGCATTAGTGTGAAAAATATTGTCGACTGTCTACAATATATGACAACATATTATATACATTATTCTGTAATTTGGCATTTGGACCACGGTCCATTGTATTATAAAAATAAAATAAAACATGGTTTTGGCTAATCGTGTAGTAGCAATAATGTATATTATAAATTGAATGAAGCCAATGCCGTGATATACCAAGATTTTTTTTTAATTATTTTATTTAAAGCTTCAACAACAAAGGTTATTGGCTAACAATATTTACATTATAAGGTTATAAACAATTTGGTTATTACTATATATCATAAGTTTAAGGTGTACAAAGTATAGAGTAATAGAAGAGTAAAAAAAAGAAAGAAGACAATATAATTAGATAAGGTTATACAGTTTGGTTTTTTGTAGAAACATTATGGTGTTATTGGAGTTTTCAAGGCCAGGTCCAAGTACTTCATATAGGTGATCCGGGATATTTAAAGATGTTCTGGTATCCGCATAGTTACGACAGTGTAGAAGGACATGTTTGACGGTTAGACCTTCCCCACAGGCTATACCTTGGTCAGGATCTTCGTGTCTCATAAGAAAGCTGTGTGTAAACCACGTATGCCAGATTCTGAGTCTGTTAATTATGACTTCATGACGTCTCTTGGTAGTGAGTGTTGGCCAAGGGCTGATAAAGGGTTTGATTTCGTTTAATTTTGTGTAAGAATACCAAAATTTAAAAATATAGTTAAATTATAATCATACCCATGAATTATTACATTTTTGTTAATAATGTATGCATGTTTCGTAAGTAGGTACGTACCTAATACATACGTAGATATACCTACTATCATATAACTGATATAACAACTATTGTATATGTATAAGGCCTTGTGATTTGTGATCCAGAAATCGTCTCCTTCAGGACAGTTATTTCTTTTCCTATGGATTTGGTTGCAACAGTTTCAAAAATAAGATATATTTTCATCCATTGGTACGAATGTTTTCGGCCATCTATGTGGTGAATGTAATCCTAAAAGTCTCAGTTTGACAGACTCTGATAGTGTCTGAGTTTAGGAGAGGCAATTTTCACATCTCCTCGCATGATACGTCTTGTACATATTAAAAAAAATTATTTTCGTTATGCGAATGTGGCTTTGCTGGTGCACTAGAAAAATTCATACTTACCTATATAAAGATTTAAATAGAAACATATAATACAGTGTATAATATATGTTACATGTGATTTCTCCTACGCTTTTTGTTTTTAATTTGGTTAAAGTTCTAAAAGCTCGGTCAGGTGCAAATCTTGATAGCTAGTTCATTATAAATCAAAAATCGTCTTCACTCTGCTACGTGACTGTTCAGTGCTCGTTATATAAAGTTGTATCTAGTTGAGCACGGAATTATATTCTGAATGTAAATCAGGGTTTGATACGAGTCTATTCTTTTTGGGTATAAATAACAAACATTAATTAATAATATGCAATAATGTTTACACTATTATACGACATTACATAACTACAATGAGGTGCCTATTATTGCAAAAATGTTACATTCATAATAATGTACAACTTTCATTACAAAATCAATTTTACTCAATAATTTACATTATTATTGTTAATTTACCTATCATCAAATTTTAAGGTAAGAATGTTATTCAGGGCTCCTTATTTTTTTTTATAATATAATTTCTAAGCAAGTTATGAGCATTTTAAAATGTTAACCATTACATTTTGTAAACTTAAAATAAATTACAGTTTAAAATGCTTATAACGTGTCTTAAACTGTCAAAAAATAGACTACTAACTACTAAGGTCCTAAATAATAGTCTTACCTTTATTTTGATAACAGGTAAAAATACCCTAGTATTTAAAACAACAGAGTAAAATGGTTTATTCTAAACTTAATATTAATGTGTCATATCGTGCGTTAGTAAGACGGAGACATTACATGTTAGTATGACTTAAAGTTACGGATAGACAATTTTAACCTCATATTAAGACAATTAATAATGATATAAATTTATTAAAACTTTTAACTTATAGTATTAATGATAAAACTGATAGTTTGTACTAATCATTCATATACATTATTGCAGTATTAATATAAATTTAATCAGAAGCAGTTGATTTACAAAATGTACTATGAAAAACTTAGACATTTTTTTCAAATTATATATATAGGTACCCGTTAACCGCGAGCGTGCATTTTATACCACGGAATTCTGGTTCATTATAGTGCTCGTATACATATAATATATATTATATATCATGTACAGCTCGAAAATCGGTAAATCCTGCCCCGGGGTTTGATGTGCAAATCCCGGTACCGATAAAAAGCGTTAGGTTGGTATAGTACATATTTCAATGTCGATAGTGTTTCGGTCCGCGGGATAAAAACGTCGATTTTAATCCAGAATATTCACGAAAACACGAAAAATGTTCCAAACCATATATTATTATAATACGGCAGGCGGAAGACGATTGCAGCGTGTTAAGTGTGAATGATATAATATTATATTCTAAGAAATCTGCCGGCAGGTATAACACGGTTGTGTGCGGTAAACGGTTGCGGATAGAACACGCGCGTTTCGGTGGTTATTTCGCTCTGAATAATATTCTAAGTATACCGGGTAAATTGTTTTTGAGACGGTCTGAGCGTATTATAATATAATCGAAAACACGGGGGGGGGGGGTTGTTTTGTGGTTTGAGGTCCCTCCAATACTCTTCCGTCCACCGAAATCCGTGTCCTGAACAATTAGATATAAACTATAAGTATACAAAGTAAATATAATTTTTTTTTGAAATTTTGAAATTATCAACAAAAAAAAAATGATTTAAAATTTTGTTTTTGAGGAAAAAGAAATTCTAATAGGTGATTATAAACACGGACGATAAGGATTGTTGCGTTGCCCTAGAAAATGTGCTGATAGAATAATATGACATTGGACTGTAGTATAATGTTTTACCATATATAATACATGTAACGCATGTGTACAGTTATACGTGTATTTTACTTTGCCTGCTTGACAGATATAATTACCTAGGTATTGCAAGTAAATTATGAAGTTTGTATTCGTTGTCGATAACACTATAGTCAATGGAGCGAGGGACTAAGTCCCACTTTTTACTTTTAATCAATTTGCGCGCTGAGTATATAATAATTGATATAAATATATAATATATTATTATAATTTTAAAGAACATAATATATTCAGTGGACTATAATATGTTATTATAAAAACAAAATAGTGGGTCGAGTATTTTAAGATACAATTAATACTATACAATGATAGTGGTCATAATATTTAAAAAATATTAAAAGAAAATTACGTTTTCCATAGTTGGTATAGATTTGATACTATATTATGATGGACATCGAGTCGACGACCCATTGCTTTGGCCACACTTCGCTCGCCGACCTGCTCCCACGAGTGACACGATGATTATAAGATAGGCACACAACGGTCCTATTGAGTGTTGGCCATATAACATTTAAGTACAAACGTAATTTACTTTATCCGACGATGCACATTCGTAAAACATATAAAGTTTACTCGAACAGCACAACAACCATATCTGTCTTAAGATATGAACTGGCCGATAAGGCGTGTGTAATGCAAAAATATAATATAACAGCGAACAAACGAGAGTAACAAACGCGTAAAACAGATTGCGGGCCGGCAGTATTTTGATCGTCAGATTGGGGATTGTAAACAAAGTTTGATTTTCAAACGATATTAATCGTATTTGTATTTTATAAATTGTATGAACTGTTAGTTATTTATTTTGAAAAAAAAATGGTATATCGTACAAAATAAGACTTTTCAATATCTACGCGTTTTTATGTAGATATAGATAAGTGTTATAATATACGCGAAATCTATTTAAAATTATTTAAACAGTAAAATATATTCAGTAACAGTAAATATGAACTATATTTACTGCAGCTGAATATATTAATTTAATGCACAAAGAAATGAGGAATTGCAATAAATCATAAATATAATAATATTATGTTCATTGAAATTGCGGTTGGTGCAACGAGTATACATTTCAGTTGTTCAACATCGAACACATTTCATAATAATATAGTTTTTAAAGTTTTGATGAAGGCTGCGTGCACCTAATTTTAATCTTCAACGTTACGAAAATGGCACCAAATAATCGCTTTCGTTAATAATATTATAATTATTGTTACCATTGCTATACGAAAAACAAAGGGAGACAAAAACTTTAACAATAATGGTACTGTAAAACATTCGTTTAATTTATATGGTTACGGAGTACGGACTACATAATATTATTGTAAAATTATTAACTATATTATATTATTTGGTATATATAGTGTATTATTTAGTCAAATTAAGTCTTTATGTTGTATTGTATATTATGCGCGACTGTAGATCGAATGGAAGTGTGTATAATGTTTGTGTAATATGTAAACAGGACGATATAACGAGTGTGTTTTTATGTCACTTTTATTGTACATTTTATTACCCTAGGTACGACGACGGCTATTATTGTGTTTCATTTTATGCGAACACGAATTTTTATTGGCTGACTGCTAGTGCAGTGCTTTGGTCCACAAAAATCAAGGCAGTGGTAATTACATAGTATAATATAACAATACAAAGGATATATATATTAAATATATTTTTAATATATTATAGTTTATATAATTATGTTATAATACGACAAACCGGATATAAACACGCGAAGGCGAGACATTTGACGGAAGAGCGATGCAAAAATTGCCACCGATGTCCCCAACCCCTTGGGAGTTTATTCAAAGGGTTTTTATGTATTTATAATTGTGCCCAGGTATTTAAAGTAAAATTATTTACTATCAAAATAATACCTACAACAAAATAAAAAATGTATATATTTCTGGAAAAAAAATATTCAATAATACTAGATTAATCGGTTGAACGTCGAAGGAGAGAGCTCTCGCCGAATCAAGATATATAGTTCGAATTAAACAATTTTATTATTTTAATCACTCCTTCCATCTCACCCACTTGGTCATGCTTCTTCGGATACGAAGGGGTAAGTATTATACACGTGCGGACGCTGTTGGATCGGTCACCGGAGAACATAATATTTTATACAAAAGTTGACGGCAATTATTTCCCTAACAGATATACACACGCGAACGACCAATTATTATTATTATTACTATTATCATTCTCGTGTAATATATATTATGTAATACGATTTGTAAATGTTTTAATAAAAACAAATGAATTCTGTTTGCGGGGTGGAAAAATAACAAATGTACGCCGAAAAAGTGATTTGTTTTCGCAATCGCCGTGTAATATACATGTATAGTACACATATATAATATATTATGGCTAGTGTACACAACTGTGCGGTTGTAGCTAGCTAGGTAAAGGTATATATTTATATATATTTATATTATATATATATGCCCACATCGTTCTAGAAACGAATATTTTTGCGGCACGCAATGAATTATTTAATAGATGCAACCGGACGAATAACGCAATTAAACCTTTCGGAATAAGAATAATATAATAT
Organism: Acyrthosiphon pisum; assembly: GCF_005508785.2. Lineage (NCBI taxonomy): Eukaryota > Metazoa > Arthropoda > Insecta > Hemiptera > Aphididae > Acyrthosiphon > Acyrthosiphon pisum. Next base: position 6,305,472 of record NC_042495.1, on the reverse strand, counting down.
AATAGGTTTATATGCATAATATATTATTATATTTATCGAACGAACTCAAATGGGATTTTAATTCACTTTTTTTTTCCACGCACATACACAGTATGCATTCGTTATAATATAATAATAATGCGTAATTGTTGTCATTCTGTGATTGTAGATATTATTTTATTATTATAATATTACTGGAGGAAATTTATTTACAAAAAAAACAAACAAAACGTTGAACAAGCCTGCAGAAATGTAAACGCAAGAAGATGAACAATTTTACGAAATTGATAAAACACAATACGTTTTTGATTACTTATTCTAAATAAAAGTAAAAAATAAAACATGGTAGGTCTATTATAATATAATATGATACAAGTATACCCAATTATTGTTTAGCATTCAGCGTGACTTATATGTAATCAAACAAACTACGAATGGTTATTACATGTTGTGTGTATGTACATTCGAGACGGAAGAACGTCTAAATTGCATTTTTAATGATTGCCACTTAGGACTTAATAAAATGTAAATGGCGTCGTTAGAATCTCCTAATGAATAATAAAATGCGATGAGTGGATACAAGTTGTAGTTAATAATATGATGAATTTCCGAGCTTGAAGACACGAGAAATTATTATTTTTATTACCAACACAGCAAATCTTATTAATTTTTCTTTACAGATACAGCATTTAAAATTTAAAAATTATCAACGTTTATTTTATAAAATTACACATTTTATGTATTTATTATAATTGAGAAAGATGTCTTACTAACATCAATTAGATCGTATTTTTTTGCTCATTAATATTCGTATTTGCTAGCATATCAGGTTTCGATGACGAAAAATAATAATCAAGTCACCTTAATTTTTGACTTGAGTGCTTTTTTTGTGAAAACATTTTTCAGCCATAGTAATCTGATATTAGATTGTTTTTACTTCCATTATTCTAATATGACCGCTTACGAAATGTGTTAAATAGATGAAGTCAGGGAGTAAAAAAATACAATATCATATGTCACAGTGTCACACATTATCAATACGTGCTGGTTAAATAACAAATGCACACAAATAATATGGCACAACAAATTATGACAAATGAAATATTGTTGGACTCCCGTGCAGACATTCCTAGCGGATAAGAGTTTATAGATTGTTGAAATGTGAGTCAATAACTATTTTTTTTATATGAACAAATTACTTGTAGGGCGATAGCCCGAGTTGACAAAATATATCAACACTGCACTTTCAAAAGATATCGAACGATTTCGTTTTCCTTTTGCATATGCCTAAGACTCCAGCCCGATTCGAAAAAAATAATAATTATTTATATTATTATTGTGATTTAGTTTTATACAAGTGAAAATAAGTTATAATTTACAAACAAAATTAAGGTGAAAGTACCCGAAAATGTCTAGGTTTTGGTGACAACATGAAAACACGTGGTGTAAGAAACTAAATAAAACTCAATTATGGTTTAAACTGTCAAAAAAATATTGGCGTAAGATATTGTTTATGAACATAAAATATTAATTAAAATTATAAAATTATTCAATACCATGAAATACTACTTAATATAATATTGCATAGGCACTTAAATTATTTTTTATACACAGTAGGTAGATATTATATTGTACTGACTGAAGTTTTATAATTTATTAAATGTTTAAGTATTTTTCGTAGAAATGATTTTTGTTGATCATAAGACACTTATAAGTTACAAGATGAAAAAATTACATTAATTAAGATGCACGAATAAATAAACCATATTAACTATTGTTATATATTTATATATATAATATTGTACCTACATGAAGAAATGTGTTTTAATAAAATACAATAAATATTATTAAATTCTATTATAATTGTCATGACCCATGGGCAATATTTTGTTGACATTTGTATTGAGTCACAGTTTTTTTTTTTTCAGTTATCCAAATGAAAAATGTTTCTATTGTTTTAGTTTTTAAATTCGCAGTACATCAGTTTATAAAATATTGAAATATTCTATATTTAGGTGCAGATGGTTATGAATATTTTATTGGGGAGACAGTGGGGAGACAAATGGCTATTCACTGTTTTTCATTTCAATATAATATTATACCCTCATACTACAAAGTACAATTAACAGTTATATAATTAAATATCAAAATACATTTGGCATTTTATTCAAAATTAAATATATACTTTTGTTATTAATTTATTTACATTTTTAGTTAGGTATTGTTATATTTTACATCGTTTAATGAACAAATAATGGATTATCCAATATTGCAGTTGTATAGAAGAACCTGAAAATTTAAATACAAAGAAGATGCAATAGTAATGATTTAAACCAGGGTGATTCAACCAAAATCTTTTTTTTTTGGCCCCCTACCCCTAGAAGACTTATATTAAAAAAATAACTTTTTTCAGAAAAAACTAAAAATTTCTATAATCCTTCGGTATACGTATAATGAGTTATGTCCAAAACCATGATTAAATTTAGCTCGCTTCGCACGTATGTATAGGGTATCGTGTTTGTATAGTAACCACAGCGAATCCGAATTCTCGTGGTGTGATTTTTTTTGCTTTTGGCGGCCTCCAGTGTATTTATTAAAGTGTAAATTGGCCCACCAACTATAAAAGGTTGGACCACTATAGGTTTAAACTATAAATAATTACTTTTCGCTCTTCGCATCAAAAGTTTAAATGATAAATTACAATATTAGTATCAATTAATAAACATTGCCATACAATTATTTCACATTTGGATTGCCTTTTGCAAAAAAAAATATATGTATATAAATAAATACAATATTATATTATGTATAATTCGTTTAAGCAAATCAAACGTTTAAAAAAAAAAGTAACGTACAATTTGGAGTCAATTATGCAGGGAAAACTAAAAATTAAATTAAAACAATTTATTAAAAACGAAATATACCCAAAACAATAAAAAAAGGTAATAACTAAATTATTTTATTTATCTATAGTCTATGTGTAGTTGTGGAACCGGTACCTTTATTTTTTTTCATAAAAGAACCAGAACCGAACCGGAATCGTTATTTTATTTTTGGAGAACGGGTACCGGAACCGATACCGATAAATTCAAAAGGTTCCAGTCTCTGCCCTGAACCGAGGTTTAAACTATGATTGTAAAACGGGCCCTAAGTGGCTAAGTCGGTTATAATAAACAAAGTATATAATAATTACTATTTAATTTATAGTTATTATTCAATATTAGATAGGAAAATTGATAAAATATTTACTTCTGTCATACTATTTATTAGGTAAGACTTAATACTTAATAAAAACTTGAGTTCAGGTGTATAGCAGTTGATACAGGCAAAGTACAAGATATTTTAAAGAGTTCATGAATATTTGGATAAAACTCTTTATCAAAAACATCTAAAGCATGTAACCCAGAGGTGAATAAAATGTTTTCAATCTCTAAAAATAAACCCGTGCCCTTTGGTAAATCTACAGTCTTCATGGTAATTTTGTTTATTTACCGACTATTTATCGGGTTTATTATAAATACTCACCATGCATGAAAAATAATTCGC